>NC_077230.1:182640070-182902570 GCF_027887165.1 Monodelphis domestica | reverse complement strand
GTGTAAGAGAAGATATTAAAGAGGTATCTGTTGTTTGGCAATTTTGCTAAGTCTGTCTTCATTACTTCAACATTGTGCATTTGCTAATTTGGAAGCCCCTTCCCATTGACAGTCCTGCTCCATACACCTGCAAGCAATTTGCCTAGCTCCAATATAGGAGAATTGCAGAGATGGCAGCTCGAACCTATTTTATTATTTTTTTTTCCTTTTCTCAATGCACAGCAAATTTGGCTTTCAGTGCGTTATCTCTTTTGTTAATGCAAAAAGATTCCCTGGGCGAAAAAATTGCTCATAATTACCAGAGAGATGGGGAAACTGCATTAGAATAAATAAACCTGAAATTACTGTAATTATGTTGTGTTTGATGGGCTCGGCTTGTAATCAAGAAGAGAATACAGTGAAATGATGCTGACCCTCTCGGGTTTGCAGCTGTACGCGCACTTTGGGGTCTTTTTTTGCAGAAAAGAGTCATTTTGATAATCATTAAGCTGTGTGTAACCTATTTCAGAAGTGTTTTAAAATGAGGTTCACATTTTTTGAACAAGAAAAAAAAATCCTAAAATTGCATTTTGCCATTACAGACTCATACATAAGGAAAGGTTGTGTTTTCTAAGTGACAATTGTTAAGACATAATGTTCGAAATCAGTATTTAATCATTGTAATGAGGTATTGTTTAAATATAACCACCTTTAGATTATTCATAGTTTAATTAATATACTCATTATGAAAATCTTTGAATCAGATATTTGATGAACTACTTGTCAGTAACAAGGCAGCATTAATTAGGCCTATATTGAGATTAACATTTTTAAAAGTACAACCGCTTATAATTATAATAGAATCTAACTAAAGACCGCCTTCGTTGAGATAAAACTAATAATTTCTCTATTTGAACTGTTAGTAAGACATTATTAAATTAGTATAAGCTAATGTCTCAAAGTATTAAAATCCGCTTGACCAAACCGATTCTGCCTGGGACTCAAGGCTTTGGGCCCCTGGCTGCTATTTCTGGGGAGAAGAGTGGGATCTGGGATCTTCATTTGTCAGTAGCCTAACCAGTAACGAAGGAGGGCAAGTCTCACTGGGGAAACCCAAGTCAGAGTGAACTCCACTAAGAACGAATGTCTAGATCTCTGGCCTGGGGAACTCATTCACACTCATTCAGAAAGAGGAAATGGGCCGAATCCGGGGTTTGGAGGCCGGCTGTGTGTGCTGTGGAGTCCTTTTCGACTTTCCTTTTTTTTTTCTTTTAATGATCAGGGGTCAAAACGCTCTGGGCATCCTGGAGAGGCCAGGATAGCTACTTCCCGGAAATATCCTCCAGTTGCCAGTGTAAGAGCCTACCGTTTTCCAGTCCCTAGGTTCCCATCCCACATTTGTGCCTTTCTGGAAAGGCGTCGAATGGGCCCAGATCATTTGATCATTCATCATCATGAATTGAAAAATAGGTGCGTGTCACAACAAAAAATCAATGCCATTTATCACCGCTTTCCTCCCAACCACCCACCGGAAATCCCCCCTCTACCTCCTTCCCCCTCCCCCCCCCCCCCCCCGCAGGCCGAGGTTGCATTTGCAGACCCAGACCCAGACCTAGTCACCGGAATCAAAACCAGCTGGTTCAATGCTCCCTACCCCCAGCCCAAGCCCGTAGTGACTGGCAGGTTCGGTGGATGGATTCTGAGTGCGGGTCAGGGCTCAGAGCCCGGGCTAGGGTCGCGACCAGCAGCAAGATCTGAGGAGAGGCCTGGACTCCGATGAGAGAGCAGGGAAGGGAAGGGGCAGGAGCGGCCCACAAGTGCTATCCGGGGAGGTCAGGGAGGTGGGATGAGGTCTAAAAAAGGTGGGTTCGGGATCTGTCCGGTTGGAGTCTTCCCCGGAGCGGTCCCAAAGTCTGGATGGCTGGTTTGGAGAACTGGAGCGGCAGCTGAGTTTGCTGTGGCTAGAATGGAAAGGCTGAGGCTGGGGGGAGCAGGCAGATGAGTTTCCAGTCATGACCCACTGAGTTTCCAAAGTCAACCCCGACGGCCCACACAAGCAGGCTGCGCGTCAAACCCGTTCCCAGGCGCATACCCTCCAAATCCTGCTTTTTAAAGAGAGGAGAGAGAGCGCATCCACTCTACAAAATAATCATTTGCAAAGTCCTTTAACCCAAAGCTTCCTGTGCCGAAGGCCCCCCCTCCCCCTACACCTCCCCTACCTCCCGGTGGAGATTTCAAATCACATTTCAATTCCAATAAGCAGAGGAAAACATTTCCAAACTGTTTACAGAAATGTCATTCTCCTGGTTAGGCACTGACCAGCTTCCCTGCTCGGGCATTCGGACACACTCCACTCGCTGGCGAAACACTAGGGCCCAGGGAGCACTTGGCAATCCATGAACTAAACAAGCTTTCAGAAGTGCTTAAATCAGACGGGGCTCTGTGAGTAAGTGGCCTCTGCCCAAGCTGCCCTCGGGCAGGGAAGATCCCGCTGCTTCCCTCACCCTTCTCCTGGAAAATGGGGGACTGCTTCTCACCCCCTTCCCTTCTCCCTCTCACTCATTGGGCACATAGTAGGCACTCAAGAAATACTTTTTGATCGACTGGAAAGGGAGAAATGAAAACCTAGCTTTCCCCCCAGCCCCGCCGAGTATCTCGCTGGAGATAGATCTAAGCTCTCTTTGCCAGAGGACTGGGGTCAGAGATTGACAATCCTGTGAATGAAGGGCAGTCTTCCGTTTCCTGCCCTTCATTCTAGTCCTCAATCATAGTGACGTGGGGAAGGGATACTTCCGAAAACGGAGGCAGGCATCGCTTGGTCCAGAAGCTGTCCTGGATTGCCCGTCCTTTCCCCCTACCCTTTAACTTCTACTTCCCACTCCCAACTATAACTCTTCTTGGAAGCACCTGTTCCTTCTCTGAATTTCCTTTCAACCAGTTCTTGCTGTCTCCCTGACCACATTCCCGCCCTCTTCTGCCTTTTAAACTGGGGTAAGAGGATTAGTGGAAGCTGCTACAAGAAAGGAGAACGAACTTCTAAAGATGAGAAGGAAAATCTGATGCGAAAGGAGGGGGACTGGAGAACCCAGGAGAGCCAGAAGGTTTCAGAGGTTGAGCTAGTGTGGTGTGGGCGCAAGGACGATTCCCTCCTTCCCTTGGGTGGGGTGAGCGCCCAATCCAAGGGCTTTGGGTCTGTGTTGTCCAGACGATCTCAGGGGGGCAGAGTAGGTCATGGGGGTGGATACACCAGGTTTGGGATAGTCACTAGCCGAGGCAATCGACTCTCAGCTTATGAGCATTGAGATCGCTAGTCTTCAGCAGTCCTGTGGCCGGACTCAGCTAGCACATTACACCTTGTCCCGAGAGCTCTTTTCTTAGATGTATGCCTAGGGTCCAGGTTTTGCCAGCTCCCAAGTTTTCCCAAAAGGCTGTCAGGCCCTTGACCTCTGAAGACTGGTGGGAAGAGGCCAAGGACCAGTCTGAGTTGGGTCACTGACAGCACCTGTTTCTGCCAGACTTGCAGATTCCAGGTCCCGTTGCCTCTGCTCTTGCCCCAAATCCGTTCCTGTACATAGCACACAGGGCATCAACTCTTTTTCGAAACCATAATTTTACTGTCTCAAAGAAACTTTATAACTTATTTACAAAGTTTTATTTCCAGATACAAAGCAATAAGTTAACATTCTCAATATAAAACTAAACTTTGACATATAGAACACTAAACACAGTTGGTTTCAATTGATCACATTTTCCAATTTCACAAGTAAAATGTCAAGATTCCCATTTCACAAAGCATCTTGTTTTACAGCCACACAAACGAACGAAAAAGGCTAAATTTGTGCAACATGTTTACAGAACAATAATAATAATAATAATAACAATAATAATATGTACAAGCGATTAGATCCTGCACTGGAATGTGCATGTAGATTTTTGATTGGCATTTTTCTGTGGCAAAGCCTCTGGAGATCGGTTTTAAAGCTGCACTGTCTCAATTCGAAGCCCAATGGAATAATTTACTTCATCTCTTCCTCCCTTTCTTCTTTTCCACTAAGAGAACTCTCTCTCTATTTCTCTCTCTCTCTCTCTCTCTCTCTCTCTCTCTCATCTCTCTCTCTCTCTCTCTCTCTCTCTCTCTCTCTCTCACACACACACACACACACACACACACACACACACACAGCCAAGAGAATTAATATTTTTTCACTCGAAGCAAACAACCACTCGGAGGATGAATGAAATTGTGTTCGCTTATTTTCATTTTTCTTTTCTCTCTCTTTTAAATACCACTGAGTATGTGAAAAAAACGCAAACCATTCGGACCCAACCTGTCCACATTACCAAAAGTATAAAGTTATTGTAAAAGTTAAAAATCACATCCTCATTATTTTTTCCCTTTTTCGATTAAAGTAAACGGTGCTTTCAAACAGTGCACTTTGCAAGCCAAATATATTCCCCAAGTGTCTAGCACTCAGATAGTGGTGGTTTAAGTCAATTTGTCAATAAATAAAATCCCTTCCCTCCCTTTCCTCCATCCCACCCCAGCAAACTACACATATGGATAGGTAGGGTACAGGAGAAATGTCCAAAAAAAATTTTTCCCAAACTATTACAAGGGGGGTGGGATTAAGGGGGAAGGGGTTTTCCCCTTAGGTCCCCTCATTGCTATCAAAGAGGCTGTAAAGGTGGGGGAACAAATGAAATGACCTATATTTGATCAGGGCACAGAGACAGAGAGAAAGAAGACGAGGAGACAGACAGGACAGAAAAGAGCGTGTTTCTGCAAACATTGTTTTGTTTTGTTTTGTTTTCTGATCGCCCCACAAAGCTGAGGGACGAATTGTCTCCCTGATCCCAGGCTGTCCTCTGGGTGATCTACCAGAGCTTAGAGGCAGCTTTCTCAGCTGTCAGCACATGGGAAACAACTCCGCTGCGTCACATCTGCGCTCGTCTGCGGCATGCCAGAATTTGGAGCGCCATCCAACCGAAGGCTCTCCCGGGTCTGAAGAGGTCCAGTGCACTCTGTGGTCTATCTGGAGACTGGTGCTGAGCAATGGTGGTTGGCGACGGTGGTGATTTGCATCCTTTGTTTGTGTTTTCCCCCTTCCTTCTCCTCTAGACCCACAGTGCGTGTCAACCGGGGGCGGGCTGGACTGGGCTGGGCTGGGGAGACAAGTGGGGACCCGGGTACTGGGTGGGGAGAGGCGGCAGGAAGGAAGCTGGGTTGGTTTGTTTTTGTAAATCACATGAGCTGAGGTTGCTGCATAGCTTCTTGATGGGCTGAGGGGTACCACGACGTGTAGCTCGGGATGTAGGTGCCCGCATTGCCAGTAGAGCTCTTACTGGAGGAGCTGCTGGTGTTCCAGCCGGGGGGAACGGGAGGCGAGCTGGCGGACAGAGCCCGGCCGTTAGCAAGGGCACTGCTCTCAAGGGCGGCCCCTCCCTGTTTCATCAGTTTCTTGAATTTGGAGCGCTTGTTCTGGAACCAGATTTTAACCTGAAAGACCAAACACCACAGACGTGACTCGGGGCGGGGGTGTGGGTGGACCTATGTTGGAGGGAGAGGATTTATGACTGGGGAGGACGGGGAGAAAGGAGAGAAAGGAAAGAGGAGGGTAGAGGGAAAAGTCCAGCAAAGACAGGACTGACTGAGCCCATAGGGCAGCGGCGCTTCCACTGAGGGAAAACAGGGCAATTCCTCGAACCTAATCCCTTGCGTATTAACTTTTAGTAACGAAGCCAGTGACCAATCCATCCCGGTCAAGCGTTAGAAAAGAGGATGCATCGTTAGCAAATTCCATCCCGGGAGCAAAGTTGGAATCCCAAGCTCTGCTGAGAGTGACCCTCCTTTTTAGGGGAAAGAGAATAAGTTTTAAAAGAGCAAGAATAGCGTGTGTGTGTAGGAAGGTGGGGAAGGGAGAGGGGAAAGGGTTGCTGAGGAGGTTGATGGGCCAGGGGGAGAGAGTAATAGAAGAAGAGAAGGAATAAAGGGTATTGCCCTGCCTGAGCCAGAGAGGAGCACTAATAATCTCACTGGCTTTTCCATTATTTGTCGATTACCAGAAGCTGAGAACCCATGAACAACTCTTCCAGTTCCAATTAAAGCAAACATTTAGAAAATAAAAATAATAAAAACGAAAGTGTGGAAATTGCAGACGCTGTTCTAGGAAATTTATTTCGAATCCTCGGCGTTCTCTTCTTACTGTTTTCTTTGCCCTCGGGAGAGTTGGCTGAGAAGATGGTGTTACGTTTGACATTACTCTGGGCTCAAACCAATCATTGCTTTTGTGTTTGTTTGCTCCCCCCACCCCCCTGCTCCAAATACCGGCCCGGGACATTCAAAACCAAGACTATCTCCAAACGACAAGGCTGCCAAGAGAAAGAACGCTCGCCGCTTCTCTCAGAGAAAATCTCAAATGTGGCTAAACCAAGTTAGGTTGATTCCCCGTTGTGATCATGCTAACGGTGATTGTAGCCTCGGGGTGGGGAGGAAAGTTCCCCGGCTCCCACCAACAAAGTTGGAGAGGAGGAGGAGGAGGAGGAGGAGGAGGAGGAGGAGGAGGAGGAGGAGGAGGAGGAGGAGGAGGAGGAGGAGGAGGAGGAGGAGGACTAGGAAGAAAAGCAGGGTGGTTGCTTCATGGTGCCAAAAGGCTGAGTGATTAGCAACGCACTTCAAAGCCATAGAGGGGATTAGAACCCGTCTAGTCTCTATTGTTCCAGTAGTTCGGGCACGTGCGGCCCCGGAGCCCCCAAAACAAAACCCAACCAGGAAATCCTACTGCTTCACAGATCAGACTGCCAGGAAATCAAAGTGTGGCAAAGGATCACTGGTAAAAGGGGATCGAGGGCAGCCAGAGAGACACAGAGATTATATATAACATGACATATATATGTTCTATGTGTATGTGTACAGAAGAGAAAAAAAGCCAAAGCAAAGGGATGAAAAGAGGCCTGTGTGAGTGGTAGGAGAGGATTCTCTCTTGTACCTGTGTCTGCGTGAGTCCCAGTGAAGCTGCGAGCTCCGCTCTTTCCGGCAGAGCTAGGTACTGAGTTTGCTGGAACCTCCTGTTCAAAGCCTGCAACTGCAGACTGGAATAAATAGTCCTGGGTTTGCGAATTTTTTTCCCTTTCCCATTGAAACGAACTTCCCCTCCTTCTACCACGGTGCTTTTCTCCGAGTCTGCTCCTGGAATAACAGCAAAGAAAAGGTGCAGCCGTTAATAATGATGATGGTGGTGGTGGCGGTGCTGATGGTGCTCATCACAACAAAAATTAATAACAAGGGGAGAGAAGGGCAGAAGCAGCAACGAGGTTGGGGGAGAAGTGCAGTGGGAAAGAGAAGGGGAACAGGGGGGAAAAACGAGATCCAGTACTTCTCACAAAGGCTGGGGGGCTATTTCAGAAGCTTGGGCTCCTTCTTAGGGAAAGTTTGCTATTTTTACAGGCTGCAGTTTAGGTTTAATTACCCTTAATTGCATACATTGTTTATAGCGCTACGCAATAAATAATTACCAAGACTAATACGTGCACATCTGGGTTTCTGTTTTCCAGAGGGGCATTGTGTGCTCAGCACACGGAGCCACCCAGAGACACAGCCAATTCGGGAGGACGAACGCTGGATTTATTCTTTTCTTGATGGTTACGAGTTTTAAATTTTTTTTTCTTTGATAGGATATGGATGCATAGACTGATACCCGAAACCTCTCGCTCTCTCCCGCCCTCCCCCTCCCGCCCGCCCTCCCTCTCTCTCTCTCTCTCTCTCTCTCTCTCTCTCTCTCTCTCTCTCTCTCTCTCTCTCTCTCTCTCTCCTCTCACACCTCCTCCCCCTTCCTCCCTGTGGAAAGCCAAGTGCACATACCTGTCTCCTCTAACCGGGTCTGAGTCAGGCTGGAGCTGTTGGGATAGGATTGCACTGAACTGATGTAGGGATTAGACGAGTGGCTGCTGACGGAGTTGACATAAGGGTAACCCAGCGGTCTGGAGAAGGATGAGGCCGTGCTGTAGGAGCTGTCGGGTTGCGAGTGGCCAGCAGAATGTAAACAGTGCATGGAATAGTGTCCGTGGGACATGGGAGAAGGAGACATTTGCTGGCTGGGCGGCCCAAACTCCATAAAGACAGCCTTGCCCGACACGGGGCTGTTGAGGCTTTCTGGCATAGTAGTCATGGTCATTTCTTCTCGCTGGGTCTAGGTGTGGGTCTCTCTCCTCTGCTTTCCTTTTTGGGGTCTCTGTGTTTCTCAGGACAGGAAGGAACCCAATTTAAGCGGAACAGGGATTTTCACTTTCCATTCATAAGAAAATGGAGTTTGTCTCTTTGAAAAGTCTAAGCATGATGCTGCCGAGCTCCCCAAACTCGCCTCAAAGCTTTGACTCAGCCAAGGTCATGAATATTCATGAGCTGGCGGATCTGATTGGTCCGCCGTCTTGCATAATCGCCTGGGATTGGTCCGAGGTGCTTTGGCTCGGCTGGACTAGAGGGAGCGAGGCAAGCAGGACTTGGGAGAGATGCGTCCCCGAGCCCCTGCGAGTGATCATCTGCAATAGAGCAACACGCCAGGGATCACAATGCGGCTGCAGGCGCCAGAGCGGGGAGAGTTTACAACCCCTCCACTGCTCCCCCCCTCTAACTTCTTTACCCTCTCTTTCCTTCACCCTCCTCCCTCAAAGCGCCTTCTTCCCAAGAAGCCAACCAGCGACTCCCCCACCCCCTTCTCAGCCAGCCCGCCCCCCTCACTGGGGGACCCCGGGTGCTACAGCTTGCAGTCGCCGCCACGCTTGCACAACCGTCTCCACCTACTCTGGTCCTCTGGCCCTCCAGCCTAAAGCGGGAAGTGGGGGGGGGGGGCAGGATGGAGGATGGCCTACAGTCTCAAGACTGGCCTCACCTCCACCCCAATTTGCGCTTCCCCTGGACCGCATCGTCTTAGGCACCAGCACGCGAATACACCCCTGGGACTTGGGTGCGGAGCAGAGAGCCCGAGGGGGAAAGCGCCTCCTTCCACCCTAATCACGCTTATTCTTTCTCCAGTTTTTTTTCCCCCTCTACTACATCTATTTCCCACCCTTTCTCACCTCCCCATGCGGTCCCTCTTCCCTTTCTCTTCGTGACCCTCCCTTCTCATCCCCGCCTCCCCCCCCCCCCCACTCCGCCCCCAACACACAATCGCTCACTCCGGCTCTCCACTGCTCACCAGGGACAGCTCGCATCTCTCAAGCCTCGGCTCCTCGGGTGTGCTGAGACTGTGGCTGATCTGATTAAAATGCCGCTCCTTGTGAGCTAAGTGGACCCCAGGAAAAGTGACTGCATCCCTTTTCCCACCCAAAACACAGTTCACCCTCCTTCCTTCCCTCTTCCTAACCCCGTTCCACTGGCGCCTTCCTCCTCTCTCTCCTTCTCATCTGATCCCCCTTCCCCTATGGGCTTGGTGGCGAAGGGCTAGTTTTCAGCGCTTCAGGGGAGCAGCCAGATCAGCGGGGGCCAGGGCAAGCTGGCTGTTGGCTGGAGGGTGGACTTCTCGAAGTAGGCCTTGTCCAAGTAAACGGAGTTACCTGTGCGAAGGGGTAGCACTCTCCCGCACGCAGAAACAGGGAGCAAATCTGTGTCGGTGGGCACACGTCCGTGTGCGGACGCATGTCTCCATGTATGCCCAGCTATCTTCCACATGGATAGGGCTCGGCCTCCAAAACCCGGTTAGAAACACGAATGAACCGGGGCGGAGAAGGGAGGTGGGGGAAGTGGAGGAGGGCGTTGGCTAAGACCCTGAGCTGCTGCCCAGGAGGTGGTCCGGGACCGCGGCCCAAGGCGAGGCGGTGGAAATGGAAGTGGGTGGGCGGGCGAGTGGGTGGCTAGTGAAAGTGAGAGGGCCCCTTCAGTCCTGCCCCGAAGCCTAAGACACAGTCTGTGCAACCTGCACCTTTCCCCCGCAGCAAAACGCACGCCACAAAAATACACACACACACACACACACACACACACACACACATACACACTCACACACAAAACAACTGGCGCTGAGTAGCAGGCATGCTGACAACGTTGGGCTGCAGGATCCCAATCCCGCCAGCCCCACGGTGAATCCCAAATTACTTTGTTAGATAATTAGAAAGTGTTGATAATTATTTCTTTCATAATTTAGTGGTGTGACGGTAACAGGGAAATGATCTTGTGAAAGTTCACACGTGCAGATGTATTAGTTACTGATTCATTTGATTAAATGCTAGTCTCAAGTGCTCTGATCCACAGCTGAAGGCGGCCCCATTAGCATAACACTGATGTTTAATTTTCATACGCATAATTAGCCATATATTTAACACTAATAGCAACATGCAGCCTTTCAGCGTTAAACAGCCTGGGATTTGATCTGGCCTGAGCTGAACCTTCTCCGTTACACCTTAGCCTGTCTAGGGTGCGCAGTTATCACAGGACCAAATCTATGTAATCAAGCACATTTTGGCAAAGAGAGAACACCAATAAAAATGAACATTCAAAACAAATTACATTGGTGATGTCGTTACAGATATTAGTGGAGGGGGCTTCTCTCTTTTTTAACTTCTGCAGCAGCGGCTGCAGTCGCCGCTGTTGCTGCTGCTGTCGGAATTTCTCTCTCTGGGTTTAGGGCACTAGACTGGGGGCAGAAATATGTCAGGAAGCGTGGTTGGAACAAAAACAAAAACAAGTTGGGGGGAGGAAGAAATCCTCTAAACCAATAATGGGTTTGCCAACGTTAAAAAGATTTTTTTTTTTTAAATCTCTGAACCACACGGTGATGCTTTGTAGCAACAACCAGCTAATGACTGCAACCTGACAGCCCCCGGAGCCTGTGGGTTCTTCCCGATTTAGTTAGTAGTTACTCTCGGGATTTTAATTGCTCCTTCCTAGAGCCTGTTTCACGCTCGTTTTGGAGTGGGCCTGGTAAAAGTTCATTTCTCTGGCCCAGCCGCGGATCCGTGGTGGTGAAGAGAGGGGGGAATGATGCCTGCCATTCCCCCCAGCATGAACTCCGCTCTGGCAATCAGGTCTCCCCTGCGTGCTGCCTTCCTGAGCCGTGGCCATGTAAGTGATCACTCGAGGCGGGTTCGTTTTCGGGAAGAGACAGGGGTTGGGGGGGGGGGGCAAGCACGAGAAGATTCGGGCCAGGGAACCGGGTTACTGAGACTCGAAGCGGAAAGCATGGCAGTGGACAGACTAAAGTGACATGTTTTAAGGGAGATTCACTAAGAAAGCGGTCCGAGAGAAGGAACAGCTAGGCAGGAGTAGGGAAGAACGTGAGCCTAACTAGCAAAAGCAGGTCAAGGAGCCTTTTGATGAATTGACTTGGGACTAAAGGCAGAGAACAGCAGTTAGCATTAGGGTTTGCAAATGCGCTGCCTTAGACTGATTCCGAGTAAACAAAGCCAACTCAAAATCTTTTCAGCTGGTGGCTGGTACCAAGAAGGAGAAGAAAAAAAATCCTAACCAGAAATATTTAGATTAGTTTGATACCGTAATGTTGAATTCTTCGGCATAACGTGGGAGTGCTCACAGCTGAATGTGCTTATCCGGAGTACCTGGGCATTTATTTACACCTCGAAAGAGACGTATTCGAGTCTAAATCTGAGGAGGGGCAGGGCAGAGAAAGAGCGCTTACACTCTTACTCTCATCCTTACCTTTCTTACCAAGCTTTCTCCTGCCACCACCCCACCCCCCGCCTTGTCACCAACTTCAGGTGATCTTCTCTATCCTCGATCCGCTTTAAGAGAACAATTTCTCCCCCACTGATTGTAACACCTGTTCTAAAATGCCTGGCTTTTCTAGGTGTGTGCCTGTCACAACTTTGAGAGGCGAGCCTGCCTTTCCTCCAGTTTCCGCAATACTGAAGTTGAACTTGTTTTGAAATTCACCAAGGGGTAGTCAGATATCTTTACAGAAAGTTGTGGCTGCGTGCGTGGCCGTATCTAGAAGTAATTGCAAAAGGATTCAAAGTCGGTCCTAACACCTTTATAAATAAATTGGCAGGAAGTGGAATGGGACGCTGAGGGGCAAAAGAAATCCTATTTCACAATGTCAACCTGAAAGTTCATTCTACTATATGGAATCTAGTTGGGTTGTTTTTTTTGTTTGTTTGTTTGTTTGGGGGTTTTTTGGTTTTGTTTCTGTTTTTTTGAATCGGGCGGATATTAACAACAACAAAAAAAAACCTTTAGCAATAGCCTTTTTAATTAGGATTATAAATGTATGTAAAAAAATACAATCACCTCGTTATAATTGCTATATAAACAGCTTGTTACCACAGCGGTTGGTAGAATCCTGCAGTCCTAATAAAAATGATTCTTGAATAACCTCAGAGTCAATAGATCCTAAACCAAGATGCCGGACTAATCTCCAGCAATCCGATTATCCTTTGAAGAAAGAGAAATCATTCTTTTGGCAAGCCTCCCCAAGCATCAAAATGGCCCGGGTGCACTTAGGAGACTGTATTGTTCTGTGCCACCCCAAGGGCCCTCTAACGCTTCTCTACTTACTTCTCTCAGCTCTAGTTGTCCGAACCTTGGGTCAGTCTCCTCCAAATCCCTTACTGTACTTTTGTTAAACTCCAAAATCCTCTCCCTTTTCTCCCCAATTCTTTCCTCCACAGTAAACCAACTAAAACTGGAAACAGGAAGCCTTTAAAGAGGCCAGCCTCTTGCCCATAGAATTAGCTAGTATTCGTAGTTGCAGAGACAACCAAAATGTGGCTGCATCAGGGTTTGAAATGCAGCAGGAAATCATATATGTCCAGGTAACAATCCAATACCCCTTGCAAACGGGATGTTTTCAATGGGCAGTATGCTGGCTCATTTCTCTCTTAACTCTTCCCATTTTAGTGGGTTGGAGCCTGAATTTGCCAGAAGACCAGATCTCCACTAATTCCACTTTGTGTGGCTGCAAAACCAGTACTTGTGGCACTCTGGAGGAAAGGGGCCCTTTCTCTTCTATCAGAGTTCCAACGATACAAAACACATACCCTTCTCAAGTTTCTTTAGAAAGAAGAATCTATATTTCTCTTATTTTAAAAAGATGCCCCCCCCCAATGATTGGATTCCCAACTGGTGTGCTAAGTTCAAGGCTTTGCAGTCCCAGAAGAAGCCACAGAGACTCTGGATAGCTGAGTGAGAAGAAGACAAGGAAAGACATTTATTTGGGTTTGGAGGTTTGGTTTTGTAGGACATTAGGCCTTTAAAAGGATATAGAATCTGTACAAAGGGAGTCCTTCAAGTGTGAGATTAGCCCCTTAAGACAGAGCAAAAGTCAAACTCAATCGCCAACATGCCTCTAATTTCCACAAGATCCCCCCACCCCCAAGCAAGCCTTTCAGATACCATCTAGCCCCTCCAGCCTGTCAGAAACCTGTTAGCCCTGCCAGTCAGAAGTCATTTCATCACTCAGGAGAGACTGACACAGGCAGGGTAACCTTAGTCAGGGGGATGAAGGGTCTAGTTGGAGATTTTATGGACAAAAATGCATATATATGTGAAGTGAGGAAATACACCCTTCCCAGTGGCATGTGTTTGGCTCACCCAGGTCGGTATAGGTTGTTTGGCTAAGTTGTTGTGGCAAGGGAGTCCAAGTCCTAGTTAAATTTTAAATTCAAAGGTGAGCCCTTTTAAAGAGCACGGTGGACTTGAGCTCTGAGGAAGCAAGGGCTTGAGGATCCCCAGGGCTACTCTTTCTCTGGAAGGGGATCTGGGAGAAGGGGGCATAAAACCGGAGGGGCAGTATAGAGAAGTTCCTGCATTTCTGCAGTCCTCTTGAAATAGCCAGATTCATTCCTCACAGCCAGGAGGATGTTTTGGAATAAACTCCTCCACTGACCAGGAGTTATTTTTTCATTTCAAAATTCTACTCACGACAAAAATAAACAAACACCCCAATGAACCATAACCCAGTTCGCATAAAGCTAACTGATATACTGGATGGCACTGGCAATGGGAAAAGTGGTGGGACTCTGTCCCTTTCTTATGTCCAAGTAAAATGGGGTTTTTCTTTATAAAAGAACCTCTTTCCAAAGAAAAGTCACAACCAGAAGTTATTTTTTTTCTTATTGTGTGCACTTATGTGTTTAAAAAAAGTTTAAACACTCCCACCTGACCCCAAACTATCGGAGAAACTATATAAGTATCCTGGACAACTGGGTTAGACAGAAAATCTTTTTACTGGTGCAAATCCAATTCGAGGAAATGCTGATCGATTACAGAGAAGTAGATTTTGTTCCTTAGAGGAGTTCTCTCCTAACCAAGGACTCCCCAATCTCCCGTTTCCTTCCAATGGAACTTGAGACTGTAGACAGGAAAGTGTCGGGCTGATGATTCCTTCTTATCCCGTATGTATCAGGAGGGGGCTTCGGTGGAGAAAGGGAAGTTCGGTGGAACCTGACACTCCTCAGACCTCTGCAGAGTAGTCTTCAAAACTTTGGACTCTAATCCCTCACCCAATAATCACATCAGTTTTCAGAAGACTTTGGGTACCAGGAGGGTCTTCCTCTTAGATCTGCCTTAACTGTGACTTCTGAAAGCTCTCCAAATGGGTTTCTAAGCCTTTCGCAAAGGAGAAAACCCAAGAGATCGCTGTCCCCAAGAACTCCTTAATGCAGCTCTTAAGGTTCTTCAAGCAGTTTGGTCAGGATTTCGGCTCCTCCAGCTGTAATTACGATGGTATGTTCAAACTGCGCTGATCTGAAATACACATTTAACAATTAGGAGCTGGCTCTGGAGGTTAGCAGTACTGAGACCTCCCCCCAGCATTCTGCCTGTCAGCTGGGGAGTTTGAAATAAAACAAAGAAATAAAAGGATCGAATTAAACACCTTTTATCATCTGTAGAGACAACAGTCCATTTATCCTCCAGGACCTTAAACTCAGGGGATCCCTCCACGATGATTGGCTCTGTAATAGGAAAAATATTTACTTCAGTGACCTCATCAGATCCTTGTCAAACACTGTTTGGGCTCATTATCAAAAGATTTCTAAAAAGGTTTATCTTCCAAGTACTTCCCCACTGGCTCATGTTGTCATCTTGTAAGATTTCTTTAATTGAAGTTTTGCTTTCACGTTAAACTACCAACTAAACAGTGGGGAGAAGAAACATTAAGGCATTTAAACATGTATGAAGTTACCCGGTTCATTTTTTTAGAGGGCATTTTAATCAAGCCTTAATTAAGACCCTGTGGATAATCACCACCAAAACACAGGCCCCTCTTCTACACATCAAACAGTTTAAAAATATTTGAATTTTAAAAACATGCTCAAAATGTTCATTAATCAGCAAAATAACAATTTTCTTATTTTCCTCTAATTGCTTTGCCATTAAGTCACACTTGGGGGGGGGGGGAAGGACTTTTCCATAGCTGTGTATGGGTGAGAGAGGGATCTGTATGGGAGATCTAGCAGTTATTAAGCAACCAGAAAACACACTGGCCCTGGCTCAGGACACTGGCGGTCGGTCACAGAGAAAAAACCAAGATAGTAGACCCAAGCTAGCTGGAGTGTTAAGGAAAAATAAGGAGGGTTACCAACACATTAAGCTCACTGGAGCACACTGGGAAGGATGGGAACTCTAAATTGGATGGCTGCTGTTTCCAAAACGAGTTGGAGGAATGTCTGAATTGGGAAGATGAGGCTGGAGCAATTAGATTTAATAGGATTTGCCAGGGCCAGAGTTCCCTCATTAGGCACCTGAGGGGCAGTGCCCTGGACAGAGTTAGTTGCCTCAAAGCCTAGCGCAGCAGACAGCCAACCAGTCAGATGCTTGCTAGATGAGGGGAAGAAAACCCCGGAGGATCGAGGTCTGAGACTCGGTATGTGGGGAGACTAACCTATAGTAAATGCCATCCCCTCTTCCATCACCAAATCACTGTCGTTGGCTACAAATGAAAAACACGGGGAGGAGAGGGGAGAGAGAAGGAGAAACATAATTAGGAATCTGGGCCTTTTATTCCAAAAGTTACATTGCTTGTGTGCATTGCAACAAAAACAAATATATATATATATATATATACATATATATATATATATACATATATATGTCTATACCCATATTTATTGGATGGGGAAGGGAATTTAAGTGTAGAAGAGTGAGAATCTGTGGAAAAACTGAGAAAAATTAGCCTTCAAAGTAACTCACCTTCCAAGGAGATACAGATCTACCAGGCTCAAGGCCCAGGCCCAAGCCACCCCCCTCACCCCCACCCCCCCAAGCCCGTGTAGGAAAGAGTACGGTTAGGCCTAGGCAAACTTGATGCTTTCATGGATTCCGGCCCCAAGTTCACCCCCACTTTGAAGGTCGGAAAGCCCCGCCTGCCCTGCCGCCTCACTGCCTTTGCCCCAATCTCCCCAGGCAGCCAAAGTAAGCTATAATGTGAAGCTGTGGAGAAGGGGAGGGGAGAGAACACCTCGCCCAAAGTTTGCTCCAGCCAAGGGGTGGAGTGGGGGTGGGGAGTCTGTCAAGGTTTCCAATAGCCGGGTTAGGGTGGGGAAGGGAGGGAGGGAATGGCCCACACGGCCGTCACCTAGAGAAATGATTTCCAGGTGTTGGCACACGGGACGCTGGGCTGGAGGCGACACCGCCCCTGCAGCAGCGAGAGTTTGGGGACCCCCGGCTCTTCGGGGACCACTCTAGCCCCTTCGCCTCCTAGCTCTCAGCTACAGGGCTGGGACAGCGCTGCAGGGCGCGCCGGAGGGGAAAGAAAGCCAACGTCTGGCAAGTGCGGGTTCTGAACTACTCCGTTACACCGGCACAATTTCTTCCAGATGGTTAATTCCAGCCAATTGGTCTGAAAGACTATCTTAAAAAAAAAAAAAAATCACAATCCAACACCAAGGAACCTCATTACTGTGTCCCTCGATAAGAAGTCAGAGAACTCCCGCTGGAGGGCTTACGGTGGGGTTGGTTCCCTTGGAGGCCTCGAATTTCCTAACGGTTTGAAAGCGGGGACAAGGCTACCTCGCAGGGTTTCTCACTCCTCTCCCTGCCCCTAAGTCCAGGCGAAGCCTACGGCCATGAGAGAACTCCTGCCTAACTACACCCAAAGAGTCCCCATTCATACTTGATGCTCATCCCCTTTTCTGCCTTAGCCAAAACCCTTCTTCATGTCACTGCCACCCCCCTCGGGAATAGAACTCCACTTCTTAGCACCACCTCCCTCTCACTCATGCCACACTGGAAGGGCACAGGATACCTGCCAGCAGTGAGAAGCAAGAGGTGATAGAGACACCCGCGGGAAGAAGGGAGGAGTGGGGAGGGGGGTTACAACCTAGAACTCACGAAAGAGGTAGGTACATGCTGCTAAATACATCAGCTGTCAGCGCTGTGTAGGATGTAATGAAGTTTAACCACAACAGTCAGCAGTTTGAAAAGGGGGCAGAAAAAGAAAAACAGAAAACAGTCATATGAGCATGCTGGGATATTGATGCAGTGGAGTTTTGTTTTTATCGTGGGCAACTTTTTTTTTGAGACAAATACCCCCCTCTGCCTTCCAGCCAAGTACCCTTCAGGAGAAAACAAAGCAAAAAAGTAAAAAATAAACCTTATTTTAAGATTGGAAAACTGCAGGGCACTAGTCCAGGAACATAAAGCCATGGCTAAAGTAACTGGGGTTTTTGTGAATGTGCAATTTGGGGTTTGGGTGATATTTGTTGGTCTTTTTTCATGCAAAAATATGTTAAAATGGACCTTCTGTGGGGGGGCACAGCTCTGGGGACAACATGGCCTTTACCACACTTGTATTCAGCTAAATTCCCCCTAAGTTAACTTGCTTACCGTGATGCCAAATTTCTGGGTGTCCATGAAAGAAGGATCCAATTCCATGCCCAACAAAGTGAGGACAGACTTGCAACCCACTTTCACGGGTTATTCGGCTTTAAAAGTAACCAAACATGAGATGTATTATTTTTACAGATGTAGGGGCAATCATTTCAAGGCAGACTCTTGTCAAGCAAAGCCACTTAGAAACACTCTTCCGATGTTAAAAAAAAAAAGTAACCCTATTCATTAGTATGTTCCTTTAATATGCTTAGATAACTTTAACTTTCTATTGTTTTTAACATTTCCCCTCCTTCTTTGAAACGGAGAAACACATACCGTATATGTAAAATCCATAGGCGCTATATTTTTGCACCCTCTCTCATTTAATTCAACAGAGATCTAAATGAGGCTTAAAAAAAACTATACATCCAGATATTGAGTACATATACTGGTTACACAGGTTTAATTCAGAATACAAAAATCTACATTCCTTTTATCTGGGTTGAAGAAAAAAACAGAAAAGATATAAAAATTGGAAAATGTTTTGGTGCTTCACCTCTCACTAGTCTCTTCCAAAAAATTCTATATTTTTTTAAGAAGTGGCTCATATCTCGTCAAATCATTTTTGTCAGGTGTTCTTGTAAACATACCCAAACCGTGTGATCATTTGGGAACTCCACATTGGTCTTGTATCATTTACAAAATTAATAGAAAATGCTGATCACTAGAATACATAAGCTAAACAGTATTATTCATTGAAGATGAGTAGTTAAAACACGTGTACATACTTTAGATTGCCTTTTTTTAAGACTAAGAATACTGATCTGCATTCAAAGAAAAAAAACTTCATTGAAAAGGGTGAAAAGCCATGTTTTTGAAATCAAATGGACGCACTTATTTCTGTAAGTACTAGAAAGATAAGTACTTATACACCTTCCATTAACTACTTATATTTTCATGCTGATGAAGGGCTTTGTGGCAAATTTAAAACATTTACCCTGCATGAATCATGGTCCAGAGGATTTAGAGGCACTACAATTACAGTCCTTGCTAGTGCCATGGGACAAAGACCCAAATCAAAGTTTCAAACAGGCCCTTGGTTTTGGCTTAACATGCAAACAATTCCTTTGAGTTAGAATTTTCAACATTTTTGGCAGAATCACTGTCTGAAACATTTTCAGTTTATGTGACCTGACTTCTTTAAGATATTCAGTTAGACTTGAAGCTTCTTAATCATCTATTCTGAAGTTACTATGACTATTTTACTGGCTACTCAATTCTTCTAGAACTTCTCTCTGACCTAGGTATAATTTAACATATTACAAAAACAAGAATATTATATAGAACTTACAGTATGGAGCTAAAGAGTTATGCAAACTTCATAAGCTTCACTGTATGTCTTAGATTTTATACTTTGGTCAAATAAGCCTTAGCACAATTAAGAAATTTTTCCAATGTTGGATTTATTTGCAAAACTATTAAGTCATTGCTAAATATAAACATAGGTGGAAGAAGAGAGATTGTAAAAATCTTACAAGAACCAGATATTTTAAAATAAATGCAGTCTCCTGGAATCATATATTTGTGTCAAACCACTCCTAACACATCTCAGCATGGGTAACTGCACTCGACAAAGAATTCTTCATTTTGCAGCTGAAGAAAGTAGGAAGCTGAGAGTATTCTGTTGGTGAGGACAACATAGTCCTGAAGATGATGACCAGGGCCTCTAGTTCAACTCTTCTGATTCTAAGATCAGGACTTTCCCTGCTACATCATGGCCTACTGGGAATCAATAGTTTTAGTGGATAATGTGCTAGGTTTAGAGTCAAGAAACCTCGGTCTGTATCTAGTCTCAGATATTTATTAGCTATATGACCATGAGACAATCACTTAACTCAGTTTCCTCATCTGCAAAATGGAGATAGTAATATTGGCATTATCTACCTCACAGGGTGGTTGTGAGCAAAGTGCTCTAAAACCTTAAATTAAAACACTATAGAAAAACAAGTGATTCTGTCTAAAGTCCACCCCCAAGTATGTACCTTCTAGTAGGTCATATCAGAAGGGATTGTTCCCTCCCTCCCAAACCCTGAAATTATATATTTTGTTGGTAGGTTTTGGGGGCATATATTTTCTATTTAGTTATTTATTGTTTTCTTCCAGTAGCATGTAAGCTCCCTGAGGGCAAGAATAAAAATTTTCTTCCTATTTTGTTTTGATTTTTGGTCTTTGTATTCCCATGACCTAGCAGAAGGCCTGGTATATAAGGAAGGCTTAATAAATATCTATTGAATTATGGTATTTCTTCTTCAATTACCCTCCTCCCAAAAAAATACCACCATCACCACTAGGGTGTCAAGGACTTGAATGTTTGGCATGCATCATTTCCAAATCTTGAATGTATTGCAAAGAGAAAAAAAAAGGGGGGGGACCTAAGATAAATCAGTTTTTCATTTCTAAATAAGAAAAGAGAAGAAACATGCCTACCATTTAACAGACTGAGTTATCCTCTCATAAAAGATGCTGGGGGCATCTAACTGCCTAAAACCATTCTGAATTTATCCTCCTATTATAATTCATTCTCTTGATTCTACTGGAATGTCTAGTTCTAGCAATATCACAGAATATATGCATTATGGATGCCTAAGGTCAAAGAAATACAAAGAGAAATGGAAAGAGAAAGAACAGAAAAAAGTATGGTTGCTTCCTTTGTTGAATACCATTTACTCTTCAGCATCCCCAGTGACTGATTATTGGGGGCATTGCATATACTTCTAACTCCTTGCTTCTGTGAATTTTCATCTGGGATTGATAGTATTTGTATTCAATTACTTGGGAACAAAGGGGGGAAAACACTTGATGGGTGTTTAAACTGACTTATCTCCAACTCTCTGGGGATATTTACTAATAGATTACATGGCTATTTTGTAATTTGGAAACCTCATGTGCATTGTCAGTAGAGGAGTTATCAATGGAGAATCTCCTTCATCTAGCACCAAAATAAATCATGTAACCCTGTTTGGCATGGAAAGGAACAGTGTGTGAGCATATGCCACCTGTCTAGATTACTCAGAATGAAGATGGCAGTGCTAACAGCACTGAGATGGGAGAATTAAGTGCAGTTCCTCTGTGGTACCAGAAGTGGCAGTGCCAGGACCTATTTCAAAGCATAGATACTTCTCTTGCCCTACTCAGTAGAGTTTCACATTTATTATACTACCAATGGAAGTCTGTCTGCTGAATTTAAGCTGTCTACACAAGCTTTTCTAGAGTTATTTCCCCTGATTTAAAAGAAAATGGGAAGGGGAAGGTATTGGTATGTACTTGGAAGTATAATTTCTACCTGGAAATATTCTAAGCACATTCAAAATTTGATGCTCTTCATATAGACCTTTGGAGGGGGGAGGGAGACAGAGAAGGGGCACATATAACAGACCTTTAAACATTTTGTTCTTTAAATTTATTTTAAATTAAACAAATGTTATTATGTCATATTTTAGTGCTAGTTTCCAGCTTCAAATGTCTCACTTAAAGAATTTCATCTCAAGATCATTTTCTTTAGCTTAATTCTCTTTGAAAAGAAACTCAGACTCAACTGAAATGCTGTTTTTTTGGCAGATGGGGTTGAAAGGAAGTAAGGTTAGGCTTATGTAATAGCTTTCATTTACACGTTTAAGGTTGCAAATGCATTCTCCATATGAATGAAGGAATAATAAATGTATGGTGAGATTCTTTATAGAAAAAATAAAAGAATGCAAGTCGGTACAGCCTTAGTGAAATTTTGTTACAAGCTGGATAATACTAACCCCCATACTGATCAAGGCTTTTCATTTCAATATATTTTTGAAGTGGTTGATTTGGTAAGTTACAGAATCCACCTGAAAGATTTAAGATATTGTTATATTAAGCATTTGCTTTTTTGACTGAAGGAATGTACAAGTCTAGGGGACCCCTTTAATAACAAGTAATGTTTAAGTATAATTAGTAATATTTTTGAAAACTGACAATTGTTTTTTGAAAGAACAGTACGTTTTTTGTTTCAAACTGGAACACAAATTACTGTATTTTTCTTACAATACTATTGAACTTTTATTTGAGGTTTTCTGTTTCTGAAAAGCAGACATGATGGATTGAAATAAAAGATAATTTATTGCAATGCTTACTTTCAAGTGCAGAGAGAAGCAGTGTAATTGTAATTTACAGTAGCTGTCAAGGAAAATCTATCACAGATGACATTAAAATGACTTATTTTGCCTGAGCCAGTTATTGTTTAAATGTGCATAATCTCATAGAAACAGATTATTTTTTTAAAATCTGCTTTATATTGTTCTAAATTAATATCAAAACATATACTTATGAGTTAAACATTTAAAAACCATTTATTGAGCCTTTGATCATGGAATTTGTACCTATGAGTATGAATTATTTTTACTGAACTGTAAAATATTTGGAATGCACAAACCTGTATCTCTACAACATTCTTATAGGTATAAATCTACCTACAAATAATAACTTAATAACATTTTCAAGCAAGTGATCGGATATTGAGTGCAATGAGTTAGTAGCTAAAGACTACCAATGCCTCTGACAAAGGTATATTTGTCAACATTTTTTTTTGATGTATCCAATAATGCTAGAAAATCATCATTCTACACTTACCACAGTATTCCAAAGCCTCCATGTATAGCATATAGTATTGTTATTAATAAAAGATTCTCAAATTCAAGGTCTTCTCCAGGTAACTCATAGTATGTGTGGTCTAGAATTAGTTGTGGAGGGGGAAGGGCATGCTAAAAATGATGAATGCCTTTTAGCAAACAATGAGCCCCAGTTGAAAGGTTTGTAAACCTTCAGATTATAATAGTTCCATGTTCTTTTTTTGGCTAGAGATAATGTCTGTTTCTTGGTACACTGTTAGTCTTAAGATTTTGCTTGCAGATGAAAAGGCAAAATAATAGCTATCCAAAAACATTATACTTCAACAAATTCAGAGCAAACATTTATGAGAATGATTTTTCAGTTTCTTCTCCAAATAGCAGATATAATGCATTTAAGTAATAAAAGTGTACTAGGGAAAAAGTAAAAAAGTTCATCCTCTATGATTTTTCATATAATTTTGTGAATGTAGCTGGAAGGCTTGATGTGGTTTTCAAAGAAGCCTGGGCATGCAAATTCAGAATCTGAGAAAACTGACCTTTGCATCCAGATAGCTAAAAATCCAATGTCACTTTCAATTCTACTCTTCCTTTTTTTTATATAGCTAGAATTAATGTAGTGAATATGTAATGAAATGCATTATCCTGCATGGAGATTTATCAGATTTTCCAATTGAATGCCATGCTTTGCTAGTGCTAGCTGGAGTTCACCTGCATGTTGGTGTGGCGTGTGGCTCTTTTTTGTAAAGAGTTAAGTCGTACACAAAAAAAGGGAACAAAGGTCAGCACCCAGCCGCCACTTGAATGTGAGATTTTTCTTTTTATTCCCCTTGATGTATACTAGGCTCTGTGTTATTAGTCTTAATGATGGAAAATTGTAGTGTTGATACAAATCTTTTTTTCAAAGTAGTAGGCGGGAGCTCCATTTGTTAGTAAGTTTTTTTGTGACTAAAAGCCACGGACAGTACATTTATGTAGCAGTAAAAGGCCTAGATGCTCTTTCCATAGCAGAGCTAATTATTCCTACTGTGACCTTACTGATCTACCCTGTTCCTAGTACATCTCATCTGCACGCCTGTTCCTCTGTGTAGATGGTGTCAGAGAATATGAAAAACCCTATAATGAAACCATTTTCATGATGGAGAAAGGCTACCGGAGTTGCACTTGCTACAAAGAGGCTCAATTATATGAGTAATTGTGATAATTTTCTACATTCATAGCCTTCAATGGGGAAAAAAGAATGAGAGCCACAAAGGAAAATTACTTTAACAAGAAAGTACAGAGAGTAAAAATGGAAGAAGAGACAAAAAGGGGGAAAAAATAACCAGAAAAAAAAAGTTTAAAAAATAGATCTGGAGGGAGGAATAGCAAGACAGGGAGAACAACAGAAATGCTCAAAAAGCCTATGTGCAGCTGTGTTGCACAATTAAATTGAATTTTTTTTCCTGCAGTTGATGAATGTGACTACTGCAAATGTGCCTCTGTAGTTAGCTATCATTTGTTGTTCCGTGACAGGAAAAGGATAATTACCTCTCAGAGAGAATCAAAGGCTGACATGCCCTTTAGACACAGCCATGAATGCAGAGCTCGATAGAATGCCTGAATAAGAATCTAGTGTTCTATGCCCCCTTCTACTGAAGAATAAATTTGGTTAAAATGCAAGAGTACCACCAGTAAATTTGTTGAACCCTAGGTGTTCACAAATATGAGGTGCATCTATCGACTCATCCCATTTGCAAAAATAAAACTGCATTTTGAATTCATTTCTATTATATTCATGGACAGTAAGATAGTGAGATATGCATTAAATTTCTTTTCCCAGTAGGGGTCTGATTCAACATTTCCTAGGCAAGAACAGAAAGACACTATCCATTTTTTTTTCCCAGGCTAGTTAGCCTATAATTTAAAACTGTCAAAAACACAATTTTGTTCAAAGTCTTCAATAAAAGCTTCTCAGATATAACCCAAAGAGATTTTACTAAAGTTTGATGCAGACTCTGTTACAATATTTTAAAATCTATAAATATATATAACTGATATTTTACTGCTTTTTTCTTAAGTATATGAAGGCAAACAAAGAAAAAAAAAGACAGCATCTTTCCAAGGTGACTAAGCCTCTCATGTTTTGGGCAAACAGAATATACTCAATAGTTTATATTAATGAGAAAAGCACTTTTACAGATTGCCATATGTGGCCACTTTCAGTGAAATGTGGTGCTTTTTAATGAAAACCAACCCCATGTGCCTTTTTCACAACATTTATTAAAAAAAAAAAAGATCTAAAAATGGGTAATAGAAGCAGCTTGAATTTAGAAAAGACAAATACACATAAACACAAACACAAGTCTGGTGGATCATCCTTCTCTGGAGTGTTATGAGTAAACAATGAATCATAATAAAAATGGGTTTGTCTGAAAAAGAGGCAAGGGGTCTTCCTTTGCAATTATTTGCTTGACCTCAGTTTTGAAAAATAAGAAACTCTGAGATGAACACCAAGTTGTCTTCACAAAACAGGGTCACCTTTGAGTTAGAGTTTTCATGAAAGTTAGCCTTCCCTTTTGCTTCCTCACTATCTTCAGTGTTGAGACCCATTGTTTTCTTAGTTAAACTGATTTAGTATCTCTTATAGTTTAGTGTAAAAGCAAAACTGTAAAACCAGAATAAACCTGCTCAGGAAAATCCAAGGAAGCCTATGGTTTTGTTTCCATAGGTGTCTTTGCTGACCTCAGTGTAAGTCACTTTTTAAAAACCTTTTCTTACCCAGGGAACAACATTATAGCCTGGCAGTTCACATACTGATATCAGACTGAAATGATGGTTCTGAATCATAAAACATGTCATCAATTTTATACCAAACCACCAATAACCTTTGTCCTACTTGCCAACCCTCCCTTTACTTGTCAGTATAAAGCTTACCTGATTGTGTTTCCAATTACAGAGAAGGGAGCCCCTGCTCTGCAAGCTGCAATTGCTTCATCTCTACATCTCCTGGCAACCTCCACTAACTTTTTACCATATTTATCCACATTGCCCACCAAAAATGTTTCAGAAGTATCGCCGTGGTAGCCATTGTAATAGACCTACAAGTAGAAATGTCAAATTCACTTTCTCAATAAAGTATATATTCTGAATGTCTTATGTGTCTATTTTAATAGATAGGTGTGTCCTTGACTTCCCTTTTTGTCCTCTCCCAAATCCTCAAACAGTATTATACCAAATTTATCTGTAAAATATTGAATGAAAATATTGGACCTCATTCCAAGATTTTTGAAATGCAGCTAAATGTAGAAAAACTGCAAAACTTAAAATAAACAGGGGACTAATATTGTGCCACTATTTTGGCACTTTGATTAGTAATACCATTTTGACATTTTAGCTCAAAGATTTGTCTTTGAGTCCAACAAAGTCTGGTAAGAATAACCTCTTCATCAAACACCATATTGTAAAGTTGTTCACCACTAATAAGCAAAAGAATTTGGCCCAGGATTGGCAGAGAAACATTCAATATACTAGAGATAATTTCTTTAATTTCATTAAGAGTTTCCTATGTACTCTTGTGTAATTACCAATTCTACATTTACAACCAGAAGAAAGGAGAGGAATATGTCAGTGCCCTAATAAACAACAGGACATTGATATTTTGTTTCCAGTAGAACTGGGAATATTTGAGTTATATCTCAGTGAACTAGTTTATCTAGAAAATTTAGGGATTGCTGTTTTTTGGTTAACTGAGTAATCTGGTAAACAGAGTTAAAGAATCATAGAACTTTCAGGCTGCACAAAACTTTAGTGATTATCAAATTCAACTAACTCCTTTTTACAGGTGTGGAAATTGGGGTCTAAGGTCACATATCCAATTACCTGTGACCTGGAAATATTGGAACATATGTAAATTAGAAGAATGCTACTAAGCAATAAAGTTAAAAATTCTAAAATAGTAAAATGTACTTAAAACTAAAATGATATGGAACATAATTTAATTGTCTTTTTGTGACTAAGAAGGCACAATTGTGAACACAAAGTCACCATAACTTTGAATATCAAGGATCACCATATATGACCAGAGGAATGGAGAGGAGAGAAGGGTGGCCAACTCTCTTCATCATTTCTCATACTTGGAGGCTACCCTTTGGAATAAATTCTTGATTTCAGCTATGTGTCATGAATCTCCTTCTTGCAAATGTCAAATGAAGAATGTGCTAGTTCCTCTTGCCTGACCTTTCTTGTTGTGTGAAGTCTGCATTGATAATAAGACTTCAAGTTTATATAGTTTCTTACGTTACTCGTCAGGGTGTCTTCAAATGCCTAGTGATGTGGTAAAGGATTTTGATCATATTTCACAGATCAGGAAAGCAAGGTTCAGATTATGTCACAGAGCAAGTTAGTGGCAGAACTGGAAGAGAACTCAGGTCCCTGACCCCTAATTTAATGCTCTACTCCATATTGCATTTATATGTTATTACTTCATACTTTTCAAAGTATTTTCACATCCATCATCTAATTTAACAAATGGGATATTCTGGTACAGTAGAATAAACAAAGAACTTCGAATCAGAGGATTCTAAGTCCAAGCTGAGATACTTACTAGCTGAGTGACTCTGGGCAAGACATTAAACTTCCTCATTTATAAAATATGCTTCCCTTGTTGGAGGGCTATATCAGAGGGAAAACACTCAGTAAATAAAAAATGCTATGGAAAAGTGAATTATTACTATTATGGAAATTTTTAGAACAGTAGTGACCTACAAAAAGGCACGCCTTTAATTCATTTTTTGATGATTTAAAGATGAGATGATCTAAATGAAATGCTTTCTGAGAATATGTGAAAATTTGTAAAGCTACTGCTAAGGTCCATCATGTGGTAATGTATGTAGCAACACAACTTTTGTAAATGAGAAGGCAATTTTCATTTACTGTGAAATATATTCTCTCTGGCAGTTATGAAGAGGATCATTTTTAAAAAACAATGTATAGATGTGATAACAATAATTAGACTCTACCATGACTATACTAAGTCTCTAATCATGGCTTCCACAAAACTGGTATACAAAATACCAGTTTTTTTGCTCTAAATTTGGTTTTTTAATTTAAAAGTTCAATTAAAAGAAATGAGGAAAATCTACATTAGTTTCTTAGACACAAGAAGCAAATTATAAGTTTGTTTTCTATGAAAAATGTACAGTCAGAGGATGTCCAAATATCAAATATCCAAACAAATATTAGACTCTTCTGGATTCTTGGACACTTGAAAGTACTAACTTGGACAAATGTGTTTCATGAACCTGAGGACATCTAGATGCCAGAAATGCTAAAAATTTTGAGTAAACATAAGAAAAGTAATCATTCTCTGTCCAAAGAAGAGAAACCAAGGATGGCTTTACTCAAAATATTAGATTTAGTTGGGGTGATTAAGCAAATTAGTAATTGCAAATTAGATGATGGCTAAAGAAAAAGCCTATTAGGAAAAAGAAAGTTTTAATTCAAGTATAATTCATGAAATACTTTTTTTTTAAAACACAGTTCTGAATTGGGAAGAAACAGAATAGAATTTCAAATAACTAGGAGTATGAAGCAAATCTTCAAGTTTTCTAAACAGGATACAAAGACTACTGCTAGAAGTTCAAACTCAGAATTAGAAATATAATGAAAAATAAAATCAATCTCCCAATCAAGATAACTACTACAAAAGACCCACTCACTGGTTATGCCTACACATAAAGTGATATTCCAGAGGGGAGAAGAAAAGCTGACTTAATTCAAACAACTGGCTATTTTCAAAGCAATTGATTTAATTCAGTCAAAGACTTAGGTACCAGTTTTATGTCTGAAGTAACTATTTTTTCCCCTTTCAAATGGTTTTATGTATTCAGTCAGAATATAACTATATTTATAGTATTCTCCCATAAAATCAAAATGCATTGTGCTGGCTTCCTTAAATATCAACTGATGCTTAAGATTTATTAGGACACTGATGTGTATTATATACTTAAGACAAAAAAATATGTGAAGATCCTTTAAAAATAAATCACCTTTTGAGCAAAACCAATTACTACAGCACAGATAATAAATCCAGCTCTGAAAATAGTGAAAGATTAAGAGAATTATAAAAGCTTTGTTGTTTCTATAATTGGAGTTCCTATGTTAGATGACTTAGCCTTATTATTTAAAAGTACCACTATTAACCATTTGGTGAAAACTTAAGTTCTTGGGGATAACTGCTCTCTGCTTGTGAGCTTAGATAGAGTCCAAGACTCTTTATACCAGAAATGGAACACAACACTACCTTTGGAGATTTTAATAAATGTAGGGAACACTGCTAGCAAAAGAGTTGCTGTCCAAATAGACTGACATACACAGGCCAATGTAGCCTCTAATGACAGAGTAAGATAATGACAGGCCCCACTCAAAATCAGCAGGAAGAGGAAGATCAATCTTGGCAGAGTGAAGGAAAAATGCTGGCTTTCTTCATGTTAGCTCATCTCATACATATCTATCTTCAGCAGCTGCCCAGTACTGCGGCGCTCTGCATTAACTACACAGTGGATCAATAACAATTACACCTTCTCAAAAACATGACACATAGCAGGATTGGGTTGACATTTCACTTAGGCCAACATTGATCTCAGTGCATCTGATTCCAGCCCTAAATTCAAGTCAGGCCTGGGTCTCGTTGGAATAAACACAGAGTTAAAAACAAAAAAGGAAACCAGCTGCTTGCTCCTGGGTTTAGAAGTAAACACCACGTCCATCTGTGCATTCCACATTTTCAATCTACTCTTCTTCCTGTTGCTACCAGCAATTCTGAAGTTGATCAAAGACTATTTTTTATATGATTTACTCACCGTGACATCAATGTTGATAATATCTCCATCCTGAAGAGGTCGACTGAAACATAAACAGAAAAAAAATAATGGTGATAGACAGGCCTCAATAAAAGAAGCATAAAAATAAACACCTAATGACTACCATCACAAAAACCAATGAGACACAAAGATAATTTGGCGTGGAGGAGGGGATAAATAGAATAACTATATCTAATATTTAGCTCTTGCTACTTAAAAGAACAAATATAATCACATGGATTTTTTACAAGAAATATCTAATTCAAACACTGTCATTGTGCAACCCCCCCCCATCAAAAGACCCTATTTATTGGGGGCTTGATGTTTCTTTGCATGCAGCCAAAACAAGAGATGATGGCCTATATTTGCATACATTCAGATCATATTATTACCATCATTAAAACCTAAAATGATGAAAGAAATGTTTAATGCACAAACCTGCTATCCCCTCCTCCCCCTTTCTTAAAACTACATACTTCTTCAAGAGACCTTAAGCTGTGGTTTAGAAATGTTCTGTCAAATTAGAAGCAATACGACTTCATAATCAGTGCTTTACCACATGGAACTACGGAAGCTTGCAGGTGGGTTTCAATTAAACCAGTGTCTTTCAACATGGGCTGTAGATCTTGGTTTCAGGTTTTAGTGAGCAGGGGAACAATGTGTTATTAAGAAATGAATACCTGTCAGGAATACCATGACACAGCACGTTGTTTACAGAGGTACAAACAGATTTTGGAAAACCTCCATAGCCTAGAGGTGAAGGATAGGCGTTGTGACGGATTATTTCCTGATGAACAAGAGAATCTATCTCTTCAGTTGTCATGTCAACCTAAAACATTAAATTTTTATTTCAAGGTATGCAGAGGCAGTTCAAGACATTTCTTTTATTTAATAAATATGACTGTGGCAGAAGAAATGCAATCATGTTTGTTTTGCCAAAAGCTCTAAGTAAAACATTTTAAAGGCTTACAGGAATTCTCAATGGTGGCTTAAATTTTGTACCTTGCTGCTTAAGCGAGTATATGATGTTGTTAGCACCTGTTATGAAATAGAATTTTTTTTAAGCTAGAAGGATCATGGAAATTCTCTATATGCAATTAAATAATACACATATTACTGCACCTTACTAGTCCTGGAAATGTGCTCTTGGGCCATTTCTCACTCCCATTTTCGCCACTGGCCAGCATTCTAGGATTGATGGAATGTTAGAAATCAAGGGCTTAATTTATATTATAAAGTTAGAGAACTAGGTCAACCTTGTATCCTCTAATCTGGGCAAAATATTAAATTGAGTTTGATAGAAATTGTGTGAAGATTGTGGACTTCCATCTTCTAACAACAGTCTTTGACATCATTGAAAATGCTATTTGCTTTATTGGGTGATTTAAAAAAAATCCATATCTGGTTTCTAGGGCATAAATTTATTCTTGCCTATCAGTTTTCTGTAACTGTGGGGAAGCATCTAGTATCCTTATTTATCCATATTTTGCGCAATAAGCATTTGGTAGAATTATATAGTATCAAGCCCCCTGTGAGAGTTCAATAAATACCTTACTGAATGAGGGATTCAGTTTTTGATATATTTTTATTTCCCCATTTCTTGAACAATTTAGTTCCCCTTATCCCCTATGGAGGGCACTTAATTGCTCCAGAACCTTTCAAACATTATTTTATGAGTGTATGAGAATCCTTTCATGGGTCAGGAAGGAAAATCCTGCCCCAACTTACAACATGCAAGGAAAGCTGGGATAGGAAAATTCATGTTCTTTGTTGCAAATTATTGGCTACTTCTCCTTTGACCTGTTTCCTTCATGAGTAGCTACATTAGCTAGAGACCTGTCACTTTCACCCAGTTACTCACACTAACGTGTTTTAGCTACTTGGAAGGAGATGCTGACCAATATAATTTCATCTGTAGGCAATTCTATGTCCCTAAAATCTGCACCAGCTTCTGCAGAATCACAGAATATTCCAGGTAACCACTGAAGAATCCTGCTTATTGCCAAGACCACTGGAAGACGATGGGAATTATTGCAAAGGCTAAATAAAGAGTACAAAATCTGCAGAAGCTCTGATGGTGACCAGAGTTTTATATGCTCTAGTTAACAGGAAAGTGGAGAGGCAGTGCAGCAGAGTCAGAAGACCCAGGTTAAAGACTCATTCTGACATTCATTCTATAGTTGGGCTAGTCACTTCATATCTCTGTGCCTTGGTTTCCTCATCTGGAAAATGGGGGAAATAATACTGGTACTGTCTAGAGGCAGTTAAGTGATGCAGAGTGCTGGGCTTGGAGTCAGGAAGACCTGAGTTCAAACCCAGCCTCAGATACTTACTAGTGACCCTGGTCAAGCCACTTAACCCTGTTTGCCCCAGTTTCCTCATCTGTAAAATGAGCTGAAGAAGGAAATGGCAGACCACTGCAGTATCTCTGCCAAGAAAACCCCAAAAGCTTTCATGGAAGAGTCAGACATGACTAAACAACAAAAACAAGAACTACTTTATTAAGTTCTTGCAAAGATTAAATTGTATAATGTACACATAATGTTTGTTAACTGTAATGCACTATGTAAAATAAGCCATTATTATTTATCTTCCAGAGAAAAGCAAACATCAAGGAAAAAAGACAAAAGATGAGACATAGCACTTACAAAAATTATAGGAAGAACAAATAAGCAACAAGTGTAAACTAAAGGCAAATGGGGAGAGTTTCAAAATCAAAGTAGTCTATGGTTTGGATCCATTTGGTTAAATAACCTTTAGGTACCTATGGTCATACAATACAGATTAAAAATTATCTTCTGAACAAGCACCCAAAATTAATGTAACCTTCCTCCCTCAACTAAATTGGGTGTACATTAAATACGAGTTAAGAGGATAATTTTTTTTAAAAAGGAAAGCCTCCATAAACAGAAAGCCCATCTAAATTTTCATGAAGTTACTACCTTTAAACTCTTTCCAGCTAGAAGGAGGACATGACGGGCCAATTGACAAGCCTGACGAAGCCCTTGAATCTGATCTTCCTTCTTAACTTCTATGCTGTCTCCCCAGTCTGGTACAATGCCTGTCGTCACATAGTCTGGCTTCTTTATGTGCTTGAAGAAAAAGGATTGAAAATGAAGATCAGAACACTGAGCATGACAATGGGATCATTTTCTCAGATACAGCCTCCTGCTTCATGGCACTCTGCCCTTCCTGTTGGAGCATCGACCTTCCCTAAGCCAGCAGAACAAACCCTTAAGGCTGCCTCAGGACTTTTTTTTCTGCCCTTGTGAACTTAACATTGCCTGTTAGTATTGACTTTAGATATTCTGTTAACCTCATGGTGCTGAGATCCAAGTTAGACTGTAGCAGACGTCTGGTCAAAACAAACAGTTTCATTTTCTTTCTCCTACTTTCATGGGAAATATATCATCACCACTGGTGAAACATGCCACAAAACTTCAAAACAGCCAATAATTCATGAAGATACTTTCACCAATTTAACATAAATGTAAAATCTGTAGCTGACAATACTCTATCTGAATGGGTATATGTAAAAAGATGATAGCCAAGTTATACTTTGCTATTATTTCCATGTACAGAGTGGGGAAAAGGAAAGGCAACAAGACTAGATACACAGAGATCCTTTAAAACAAAATTACCTATAGTATTTATATTATTTATCATGAAAAAAAGTCCACAATCTTTCTTTTGGAAAATTCTACATTACTTATAAGTTCTTGGGTAATCTTCAGAAAATAAAGAACAATATTGTACAGATAGAGATTTGTTCAGTCCCAAAGGATTCCTCAGCACTTTACAAACTATTTATAGAAATTGCCACGTAAGAATGATTTAACAGTACATAGTAATACTACACAACAGTTTAGGACAGGAAGCTGAGGAAGACAACACTATTCAGTTGAAATATCGGGGGAAATATTAAATGGCATTGGGGTTAATGTCTCCTTCTCCATGAAAAACATGCTGCAATGCTTAGGGGCCTCAAAAGTTCTTAACATCAGTTCTCTATTTCATCTCAATAGGAAGTACCTCCTAAAGTATTTTGCTTCAACCACCAACTCACAGCCCTGATATGCCACTACTTTATCATGGATAATAAAGGTTGGCTTGTCTGAGAGTACAACATAAAATTTCTGTAAGACTTTCCAAGTCTCCCTAAAAAGAATTTATGACCTTGATCCAGTTCTTTTGGGTGAGAAGTCAGACTACAAGCAAGGACACAGGCAATGGTTATTATTGGAGTAGTGCTAAAATAATATGTTGCCATTTCTACAGAATTGTTGGGGGGGGGGGTGCAGCTAGACAGTACCGTGGATAGAACACCAGGCTTGGAGCCAGGAAGGCCTAAATTCTAATCCAGTCTCAGACGCTGACTAGCTGTGTGACCCTGGGCAAGTCATTTAACCCTTATTTGATTCAATTCCTCATCTGTAAAATGAGAACACTATGGAAAAGGAAATGGCAAACCACACCAGTATCTTTGCCAAGAAAACATAGAGTCAGACATGACTGAACAACAGATTTTTTTTTTCCGATGAAATTAAATTTTTACTCCATGATGTGCTAAATCCCTATTCTCTATGAGAATAGACCTGGGAAAGGAATAGTTTTGTTGTTCTACTTACTCTTAGCAAACTTTATTGGCAAGATGGTATTTTTAACTTTTAGGAAATATAATATTCTTGGCATGGATTTGTTGTAAGGAGGAAAAGGCTAAAAGAAGGAAAAAAAGAAAATAGCTGCCTTTGTGATGAATGTCTCCTTCTTTTAGCTATTCTGATTCTTCCCACATGATTCCTATGCCTCCTTTACACTGAATTTTAAAAAATGAACTGATTGCCTTTTCTAATGATTGCAATCCCTGAAAAACTCAAGGCCATTTGGAGGCCTGACATCCTGTTTTGCTTATTCTGAAGAAATTATTTTAAAGTATCAGCAATGATATTGGAAATATGAAAGCAGGGCTTAGGAAAATCATAGTGTGAGTCAATTTTAACCCATTTCTAAGAGATGCCCCCACCTAGAATTCAAATCACTGCTCTAACAAACAAAGATGGCATGTGTTTTGTTCATGTTCAAAATGCAAATTCGAATGCTCTGGAGGAGTTATTGGCTTAAAGACTCAATGAGCAGATTCAATACTCTTCCTGGAAGACCCTGTTGAAACTTCTAACATTAGTGTTTCTATGTCGAAACACAAAGCATGTAACAAACACATGATGTACATACCCTCACAATCAAAAAAATAAATCAATGTACTGGATCCTTTGTGTGGCCAATCTTCCTAGGGCTAGTGAAAGGAGCAGAGAACAGGCTTCACAGTACCTGAGGAACTAGATGAGCTGACGAGACTGCAGCAGGCAAAACTATCCTATGAGTTGTTCGTTTTTGTCTTTGGGAAAAGAAATATCTTCTTTGTTGATTGCTTGTCTGTTTGTGTAAGTAGACAGGACTGACAGGTGAACAGAAAACTCTAGGACAGCCCATCATGTGACCTTTGAGAAAAAACAATATGTACTTTAAAAACAAAGAAAAGAAACACAAAAAAAAGTTGCATTACATTTGAAAATTATTCCATATTTAATTGATTTCAAAAGACAATCCTCCAGATGGAAAAGGAAAGTGGATAGCACAGTGAGTTCTGGCCCACAGGATTCCTCACTTTCTATGCTCTTGATGCATATTTATTAGCTAGTAGTTTTTTTTTTTTTTACGTTTGGCAATTTTTAAAAAATCCTTCTAAGGGGGCAGCTGGATAGCTCAGTGGATTGAGAGAGCCAGGCCTAGAGATGGGAGGTCCTAGGTTCAAATCTGGCCTCAGACATGTCCCAGCTGTGTGACCCTGGGCAAGTCACTTGACCCCCATTGCCTAGCCCTTACCACTCTTCTGCCTTGGAACCAATACACAGTATTGATTCTAAGATAGAAGGTAAGGGTTTAAAAAAAATCCTTCTATAATGAAATACAAACACTTGCAACTATCTAACTCTACATGAGATCTGTGAGGATACTGAACCAAGAGGACCCATGATACAGGTCCCTGTTTGGATCACTTCCCACTCAGTCAGACTGATTTCCTTCCAAGTTACACAGACCAACTGCCAGTCACAGCCAGTGACACCCCTTGCCCTTGATCAGATTACTACATTTTAAGTGGTGTACAGCGAGGCATTATAATGAAACAAGTGTCTGAGTAAGAGAAAGAAAAAGAGGCATGGCCAAAATTTAGGGCCTCACACAAAAGGGAAATGCTCCAAAAGCAAAGACGGCATTAAGCAAAGAACTGACTCCCAGGAAAGGTTTGCTGAGAGATCTGAGAGGCCAGACTCACCGATCAGTTTGGGGTCATGACTGGGAAAGGGATGGAGCGTGGCATACTCAAAAAATGGCCACAGAAAGTAGATCTTTAACTGGATTTGAAAAGGACAACATCCATGCCAACTTGGCTAGCTATTCAGTCTTTTCTACAACTCTCTCAAGTACTTTCATCTGTCCAATCAGGTCAAGTTTTTGCTGACTGGCTTTACCATTAATGAATATTTTAAAAGAGCTGATAAGACTAAACAAAACAGCATCTGTGGAAAGGCAACATGGTGGTGGTAGACCTGTGTTCAAATCCTCCCTCCAACACTAGTTATGAACCAGAGGTAAGTCATTTAACTTAACCTCACTGGACCTCAGTTTCCTCATCTGTAAAAAGAGAATAGTCTTAGCACCAACTTGACTAGGTCATTCTGCATCTAAAAAATTTGATAAAGGATATAAAATTCTTTGTAAACTCTAAAATGTTATGTACATAGCAGTTACTAATTTTTAAAAGACTTAAAACACTTGAAAGCAACAGGAAATTTATCTTTGAAAATTCTAATGTACTTTCCATATACTAAATTGACTATACCAATGAAGGACAAAATAACAGAATGGAAAGAACATAGTACTGTCCCAGTGATACTCCTAGGCCAGTACAGCAAAGGGATCAAAGAAAAAGGAACAGGTCCAATATGAATAAAAATATTTATAGCATCTCTCTTCATTGTGGCAAAGAACTGGAAACTAAAAAGATACCCATTAAATGGAGAAGAGTAGAACAAGTTATTTTATATGAATATAATGGAATACTATTGTGCTGCTACAAAGAAGACAGTTTCAGAGAAACCAGAAAAGATTTAAACAAATTGATGCAGAAAGAAGTAAGCAGACCCAGGAGAACCATTTATGCCATAACACCAACATTATAAAAACAATTCTGAAAGTTGGGTTAAGGCAATGATCATTTATGATTCTAGAAGACCCATGAGTAATGCCATCTACCTCCTGAAAGCAATGTGATAGACTATTATGCAGAATAAGATACACATTCTTGTACGTGACTAATATGGGAATTTATTTTGCTTGACTGTGCTTATTAGTTATAAGTTTTTTGTCTTTCTAATGCTGGGGGTGGAGGGAAAAAACAAATGCTTGATAATTGGAAAAAATGAAATAAAAAATAACAAAGAAGAAAATACTAAATCCATTTCTTTCATTAACTTGTGATCTTAGGCAAACTAGTTCGTGTCTCCATGCTCCTGTTTCTTCATCTGTAAATTAGGTGTAAAAATACTAACTGACATTTATATATCACTTTAAAGTTTGCAAAACACTTTACATACACCACTTTACTTGAGACTTGAAACAGCCCTGTGAAGTAGGTATTATCATCATGAACATATCATATTATCATTATGAATATACATTATGAACATACATATGAACATAAAATTTTATAGATGAAGAAACTAAGGCACAGGAAGGTGAAGTTATTTGCCCTTGGCCATATAGCTAATAAGGGTAAGAGGTAGAATATAACTCCAAGTTGAACATGCAAACTATACTCCAATGGTTTCTTTTCCTAAATATCTCACAGGATTATTATCACTATAAAATGAAATAAAACCCATGAAAGTACTTTGTAAAATTAAAAGTTCCATACAGGAGGCAGTATGGTAAAATAGTACCTGGTACCAGAGGTTGGGATCAAAACTCTAGCCCCCTCAATTTGTAGATTATACAATGAACATACTATTTACCTCATGAGGTTGCTATGAAGAAGGTGCTTTGTAAACCTCAAAAGCCTACAAATATGAATCCTTATCCCTGTTGCCTTTCTTAAATGCAAAGTTATCTTTATTGTTTTTCTTACAGGTTGATAGGTTAGACTGAGCCAAACACATGACCATGCCTTGTGATCGGAAACATACATTTGTGTAATGCCTAGTTCTGGCAAAAGATCCAATTTGTAGCTGTGAAAGGGAAGTTGTTGGATTTTTGTTTATTTTAAAGTTTAACTTCTTTATGCCTTCTATGCACCTATTTTTCCAGGCAAACCACACATTAATTTCCTCATCTATGCTTTTGCCAAACTGCTAAATAGCTTCTTGCTATTCCTAGCATACTACATTCCATCCCTCACCTGGTTTCCCCCCCATGATTGTAATGTTCTCCTTCAGCTCTCCTTCTTGGAACCCCCTCTCTTCAAGGCTCTGCTCCCCTTCAAGAGTCCTTTCCTGATTTCTAGGTTGTTTGATATCTCCCACAAATAATTGGTTTTTTTTGTATATATGTTCTACTTAATAGTCTGGGAATATGTTAGACTCTCCAGGAGAATATAAGCTCCTTGAGGGCAGAGACCATCTTACTGTATTTTTATCCCCAATGCCTGTGGGGGGCACATAATAGATGTTTAATAAATACTTGTTGATTTTATATCACATTCATTTCTAAATACATCCCTTCTCTCCACTCCTCTTAACCAACAAGTCTTCCCTTATACCAAAGATTTAAAAAAAAAGATAACATGATACATCAAGTATATCTGGCAGCATATACAATCTATACTGTTTTCATAATTACAATGTTCAGTTTGCTTTTTCTTTCGTTTACACTGTTGTAGTCATTGTGTAAATTGGTTCTTCTTACTTCCTTCTGCATCAGTTCATTTAAGTCTGTAAGAAAGATTTTTGTCTTGGCAAAATTCACTCAATAAAAACAGCTGCCTAGAATCTAACTCCAGATATAGACTCATTAGTATCAACTCTAGGCAACTAAATTACAGACAAGATTAGGCACTGGGGACACCCAACAACAGACACCTCAGTCACATCTAAAGGAGTATTGTAAATTGGATTCCCACCAGGGTTCTGAAAGCTACACTGCCTGACAATCAGCTGTCAAGCATAATCCATGGCTGGCTTGATCCTATAAACCAGTTGTTTGGCCCTCATCACTTGGAAGGATGGCTCTCTTCTGGGACTCTCATGATCCCTGGGATTGACTGAAATATTCCTATTGGTGGTCTCCAAGCCATTCGTAATCTACAATAGGAATAACAGGCCATTGACAATGTTCCCATCCCTGGTTTGGTGCCAGAAATCTTTCAGAGAGCTATCAAAACAAAATAAATTTAAATTAACTTTACATTTAAAAAATAACACACATATAGTAAACACTCTTTATAATAATTCCATGAAAGGATAGGAATAACATCTGTATAATGTGTGTTGCTATATTTTGAGGACATAATTTAAACCTGTGATGATGACGATGATAATGTTGATGATATCAATAATAACAGCTAACAATTATATGATGTTTTAAATTTTGCAAAGACCTTTATGTATATTATCTTATTTTGTGCAACACTGAATATACCATACAGTCTTTTTTGAGGGGAGGGAGAGATATCACAAAATCAAAACACAACAAATCACAGAGGGAGAGATAGCACAAATCAAAGCATGACAAATCACAACATACATTTCTATTGGGAAAAATCTGTAAGAATTCCTGTTTAATTAGCTCACACATGTAATATAGGCCCATACTGGATTAGGCCCTACTTCCGAGAATTATTTCTTGGTAGTTGGATTCATTGGGGCAGCTAGATGATGAAGTGGATAGAGTGTCGAGACTGGAGTCAGGAAGCAAACCTGGCCTCAGATACTTACTAGCTGGGCAAATCACTAATCCTGTTTGTCTCAATTTTTTCCTCAACTATAAAATAAGCTAAAGAAGGAAATGGCAAACCGCTCTAGTATCTTTGCCAAGAAAACTAAATAGGGTCATGAAGTCAGACATGACTGAAAAACAACAAATCAGGCTCATCACTACACTATTAGGAAAATGTTTCTTTTTCTTTTTTTTTTAAGTTTTACTATTGTTTTTTGCTTTTTCCTACTCCACATTTTCCCACATTTATTTTATTTTACTTTTTAACCCTAGGCAATGGGAGTTAAGTGACTTGCCCAGAGTCACACAGCTAGGAAGTGTCTGAGGCCAGATTTGAACCTCAAACTTCTCATATCTAGGCCTGGCTCGCAATCCACTCAGCCACCTAGCTACCCATCCTTTTTCCTCTCCCACATTTATTAAGCTCTCCTTCATAACACATGCGACATTCTCCCATAGTCCTTCACCTCTCTACAAAAGAAGGAAATGTACTTTGCTATCTGGTTGACCAAAATTGGTTGCTGATATACATTAATAATCCATATTAACAAACTGCTTTACCTCATAACAATGTTGTAAACAGGTAGTTCCAGTATTATAACACTATTTTAGAGATGAGTAAACTAGAATCATTAACAGAGTCAGGTACAATATCTATCCCACAGCTCCTTTCTAATAGAAGCATTTTTGAGTTCCCCAATTTTTGTTACATCCATTTTATTTCTTTTATAATTAAAAAATTTTTTGTTTTAGGTGTTAGGCTAATGATTTTATTGCTATTCAGAGGAAACTCCTAGTGTGGAAATCCCCTTGATCAATGGAGATTGGTAATCCTTCACCCACTCAGCCCCATACATTGAGAAATCAGCCACTCTCTGTTAGAGGAAGGACTTGAACTAAAGTCTTCCTGAATCTGAGACTAGCAATCTAAATCCTTTGATTTTACATATTCATTTTTCAAGCTGATGCTTCAATTCAGATTAAACTCAATGTATTGCCCAATATGCATAATATGATTTTCAGGGAATGAGTTGTTTTTGTTTGTGTGGTTTTTTGGGGGGGGGTGGGAAAGTTTTTTCATTTTAACAAGAGAAAAAATAAATGCTAAGGATAACAAGACTTCAGATGACATTTTCCTTGAAAATCACTTACTAATCTTACTCAAACCTCCAAAAGTTTTCAGAGGGACTAACAGTTATCTCCATAGTGGCCACATGAAATCACAGACAAAGGGTCTGGGGAGTTGGACTTTTGTTTTCACTCAGCCACATAAACTCTCCAGGATGCAATTTCTTTATTTGTAAATTTGAGGGCTTAAATCTCTTACTAGTTCTTCTTGAAGACTAAGGAATTATGAAGCCTAAATCAAAACAGCCAAAGCTCTTACAAGGTGGCAATCTACTAGTTTTACATGGTTCTAGTACAAAGTCATAGAATAGTAATTTTTTTCTTTATACTGACAAGTTACATCTAGGCATGAGACCAAACAGATTTGACTTGCACATATCTAAGAGACAGCATGACCTGGTGGATAAGAAAAAACTTGGAACTTTGAAAGGTTAGGCTCAAATCCCAGATCAGACACTAGCTTGTATGACCTGAGGCAAATCACTTAACCTCGGGATTATACTGATTTATTATCTACAATAATAACAGCTCAAACTTATATAGCATTTTAAGGTTTTCAAAGCACTTTATACATATCTCCTTTGAATCTCAAAACAATCTAGGGAATTACACAGTTAAAGTATTACTATACCCATTTTATAGATAAAGACGCTGAAGTTCAGTGAGGGCAAGTGACTTGTCCAGTGCTACTCTTTCTACTAGGCCTCTAGTCTCCATTAGGATAAAAAGCATATTGTCATTATACCTGTCCTGCTACAGAAAAGCCTGATGAAAGGCTAGATGAAGGCACAAACAGAATTGACTACATACTAAAATTCTAAATGTCTGATTCTAAACTCTAAAACACATAACTAGAAACATTCAATCTCTTTACAGTCGTAGCTATACATGTGCCAAGTTATCCTATCAACTATTCCACATTCACAGGATACTTCTTTATTTGGAATGAAATCTTTTACCTCTATCCCATAAAAGATACATTCTAAATGTTGTCACAAGATAACAGGATAATAAGGTACTGCACAGTGTTGTTATCTTACTAACTATTCATTACAAACGAGGAGAAAAAAAATCTAGTCCTTTCACAGGTGAAATGAAGAATGTACTTAAACCAACCACATTCCATTCCAAGATAAAGGTTGCAGGAAACCTGAATTTAAAAAAAAGAAGAAAAAGAAATAAAGGAAAACTCTGTTTTGTCAAATATACACTAGAATAACAAAATTCTTCTCAAATGCATACACACACACAAACAGAACAAAAATCTTTATGGTCCATTTTATTAGATGGCCCTGAAAGAAAAAAAAATATATATATATAGTATGTCATCATTTCTGGAAAAATCTTTAACACTTTCTAGAGCTTTCTTCCTTTCTCTCTCTCTCTCTCTCACCTCTCAGGCAAAAACGGTATTTTTCAACTCCCTAAATCTTAAGTTGCTGCATTCACAACTAATTTGATGCACCCACCTCATCAATCATCAGAGACAGGAACAACCTGGCCTGTTCCCATCAAGCCATACTTCCCCCCTTTTACTGTGGTCCAGTGTTCTATTCACTATTGTTCAGCTACAGTCCACAGCTCATCTTCTTTTTGTTAGACTATCTGGAAGGTAGTGTGGGGAATAGCAGTTATGTGGTGGTGCTAATTACTGCAAGGGGCAAGTTTACCAATCTAGTATTTATATGTGCAAGACTCTAATGGGAAGGCATTAGAAGCATCAGGAGACCTTGGAACTGAAGAAGGAGGTTTTTTTCCGTCACTACTAGTCTTGAAACAGATCATCACAGTGAGAATGTATAGTGTTGATTATTAACAAAAACTCTGCACAGGTTTTTTTTAGGTAGTAAATGTATATGTTATTTGTTATGAATACTAGAATACTTACTGCTATCAAGTATAATAATAAGAATTATTTTTAGTGTCACAAAAATTGTATCAGCACATAGTTTGTGCTGAACACTGAAAATTATTCTCAAGTGCTTTCTTCGCTCCATGGAGAATCACACTGTGCAGTCTGAGAACCTCTTTAAGAGGTTTTTGCTGTTTGTATCCTAGATCCTGTGGCATATTTTCCTGTTTTAAATTTGTATTCACAATGTAAATCTATGGCATGGCTTTAAATGTTCCCATGAACAGTAATAACATAATTTACTAAGGGCTGCATTTGTTTCCCCTCCTTGAACAGATTCAGCCCCAAAGATAGAATTACAGAATTCAAGTATGGTGGAGGCTGGGGTACATTTTAAATGACTAATTTTGCCACACACAATGTGCCCTCTATTTATTAGCCTTTTAGTCTAGGTCTGTTTTAATTGTTATCTGTTCACACAGGCTACACTCCATAATGAAACACTCCCATTTCACCCACTAAGCAGTGGGGCTTTTTATGTGCACCTCTATTAATGACCCTTAATTAAGCTGATTTTAGCCTTGTAAATGTGATTTTTCTCTTGGTCAACAAGTATTTTTAAGGGAGAGGTTCAATGAACTTTCCAATGGGTGTTTTTAAATGTTTCTTTTTGAACAGCTCTAAAATTGAAGGAAGTCCATTTCTAGTGAGGTGTGGTCTATTATCATCTAAACCATTCATTTATGTGAAATCCATTTCAAGAGAAGCACTATCACATGTTTTTAATTCTCCGTTATTCTGCATTTCAAAAGTATCAAGTGTTAGAACAGAAAACAACTTATCACCCACAAAAATCAACCTGGTACTAATTCACAGAAGCTGACAAACTCAACAGAGATAATATAATTTTAAAGGACACATTGTAAAACTGTCTCTTTTAATATGTTTTTTCTGCTATCATCAGCAAAAGCCAGGGTCTCCTTACAAAAGTATTATTTATAGTATGTTAATGTCCAATTGAGTTTTATGATAGAGGCAATAATTTTGGATGAAGGGACTTGGATTTAAATAATTTAAGAATACCAAACTAGAAGGCAACCATATTTTACCAATCCATTTCCAAATACTAGGTTTACATTTATTGATTATTTTAACTTTAAACCCAATATTTAAAGAACAGAATAACTTTTAAAAGGCATCCAATTCCAGGATGTCAGTCTTTGAGATACTTTTAACTAACTGCTTTAAAAAAAAAAAGGTGCTTCCTATAGCAGTTTCAGTAAGTAATATTCTATAGGAATATCTTTTGAAGAGGCTAATTTAGGAACTGTGGAAAGATAACACTTCAGTAACTCCAACCAATTACCTAGAGTACGGACACAAGCTTTTAAAGTACTTTGTTTCAAAACCAAAAGGGAATATGACAAAATGTATCTCTGTCTTCTATTTCTTAACCTAAAACACTGAAGATCCATATGACAGTGTTGCTATCTTAGGGAAATTGTAGTGAGTGGAAAATTAAATAGTCTGCATACTTAATACACCTCTCTTATTGATTTTTTATGACTATTCAAGATGCACATTTCAAGAATAAATGTAAAAGATTAAAGGTTTCTTCCAACTACAAGTAACCTGTATAGCAGAAGAGAAGCTCATATTTCACAAGAGAAAACCTGTGCATTTGGTGAATAAAAGAACAACATAGAGGAATGCCCCAGGCTGAAGCAGAAACTGATTGGGCAAAGCAGAAGGACAAGAGCCCTTGAAACTAAACAAAAGCAAATTCATTCTGTTGACAGATGTTGATTACATCAAAGCAATAAAGAACTTTCTCCCCACCCCCCCTTTTTTCAACAACCAATACCTCAACATTATCTATATGTAGCAGGCCTTTAGCCAACCACCATCAACATTATCTAACTTGTAAAAAATTTTAAGTCAAGTTAAAGAATATTGTAATGAGGTCTTAGCTAGGCTTCTCTAAACAACAGTGTATTCTATTCACATGGACATGTGTAGCCATACTGGCCCACGCCATCATCAGCCCCTTACTTCCAGGGGTTAACTGCTCTGGCAGCCAAATAAAATACAGAGAGAGCCATGTAATTATGGAGACAGTCAAAGGGCAGGCTCTATTTTGAAATCTATTTGCACAGACAAGGTCTTCCAATTTAGCTTACAGGAAACAAGCTGGTAAAGGGAGTCTCCTTTTCTCCAGATGCTTTCCACACTTTTTCTCCATTTCAGGAAATCATGGATATGGACACCATACATGACTGTTTCCTGGATTACAAGCCAAGATGCCATTATAGAAAAAAGACTAAATCTGTTTTACAAGCCTGTAAAAAAACATTTTTCTCTAATTAGCAGCATTTGGCAACCTCCCCCCTTATGGGCCATGATAAGGCTACACTGTTTATTAAACAACATTTCTAATGAGGATACAATCCCATTTGCTATGCAGGTGTTGGGGAGGGGGAGTTTTTTTTAATGCTCAAAATACACAGTTGAAGCCCAAAATGTACTAGTGTATAACTTGTTTAAAATAAAAGTTCTAATTGAGATGTAAAGAATAGTGACTTTATGGTTATTTATATACAATATTATATCACATTTGAAAGCAGAAGATAATATGAAATTCAGTGTTTTTTAAATGGCCAGAAAAATCAATCATAAATATATTTTACATAGAAACAACATGTAACATGAATCTCACAATTTGTATCAGCCATTTAATGCTGTAGTTGGCAGTTTCCACTAGACTAGAATAAGCTAATAAAGGTCAATAAGGTTTTGTTTGAATTCCTACATTTTTCTCATATTAAAATTGGGCACATTACCACTACTACTTATGAAACCATTTATTATTTCTCTGCTTAGTGTGCCTATTCAAATGAAGGTGAAGCAAATATATAACTAGGTTCTCAGAATTCATCATTTAGCCATAAACTAAAGACCCAGGGGTCACAGTCCTAGAGAAGGTAAGCTAGAAAGCTAGCAAGACTCAGAGCCTCTTCTATGTACAGGAAGGGTGACAGCCTTAGGGCTCCCTTGGCTAATAATAACAACATTCAAGTAACAGTGCCCAGGTCACGACAAAACATGACCCTCTCCATAGTTCTTTCAGGAAGTTGGCTCCATGCCACTTTTCCCCCCCTTCTTTTTTTATCAATAGCAATTGATGGAGTATAACATCAATGACAAACGAAGAAAATTGCGGAAAGTTCTCATTTGGCTTCCTTAAAAAGTCTGGCTTGCGAATTCTCTAATGACTATTCCACCCCTTCAAAATAAAATAAAATAAACCATGCTCCAGTCTATGGTAAACTAAAGAGGGAATCAAAAATATTTATTACAGTGACACATATTAGAGGAGTCAGAAGAATAGTAATGCTAGAAACTTAGCCTACATTTCTGGGATAAAAAAATTACCATAGTAAGAATTCATACCCCAAATCCAAAGCAAACAGAAAATCACTTATGAGATGCTACTGAAAAAGAATTGGGGGGGGGGGGGAGGGAGGAAGGAAAGAAAGAAGGAAATGGTATTAAATTGTAGCCAAATTTCCTTTCAAGATGGAAATGTTTTTTTACAACAAATGGAATCTCTAAGCTTGCCTTTATGATCATAATACTTCATACTTAGCAGACTTCATTGCCTATAAGTTAAAGTTTATAGAAAAGTAGAGTTCTTTTGCATTTTAACAATACATATACACAGGCCAACTTTTTGGACAAAGAAATATTGTATTCTTTCTGAGAAAATAAAGAAGTGCTTTATTAACATCACAGTTAAAATATAATACTTTATTCTAGTTGAGCCCTATGAAAAAATGTCATAAAAAAACCCACTCCTCTTGTAGGCTTTTTGAATCCAGAAACACCACATAAGTACAAAACAAAAAGCAAGTGCTAATTAGAGGAGAAGCACAGAACAACATGAAATGAATGAAATCCAAAAGCTCAGGCTGAGTAATATTAAGAGTTTCACACTGGTGGTACCTAGGGAATAGAGACTCCTAGTTAGCATAAGACATCTGGCAAATTTCAACTTTCCAAAGTCTAGCAAGAGAAACATTCCTTTTACCTTAACACATTTTTGGTGAAGATGAAGAAAATAAAGGAGTTTGCAATAAAGCTCACAAATCAGAACCAGAAACAGCAAGTTGATAAGATTCACATACTGAATTGATTCTTAGGGACAATTTATATGAAAAGTATCTCAAGTTTTAAAAAAATAAAGAACCCTTACTTTGCGGCATCCTTGCTTGCCTTTAATTCTTTCAGAGAATAGGCCATATACATTCTCCTGCCATGAATAATCCTATCCAAAATATGAGTTATTTAGGAACAAAATCATAGAGCACATAGGAAAACCTAGGAAAGGGGACCAAAAAAGCCTCATTGCTGCTGGCTACAGATAACAGTTTTAATATGCATTGTTTCTATTGTATTAAAGTGTATGAAAACAAGTAGGAGAATTTGGGGGGGTTTATTTTTCAAAAAACCAATGATACTCTATATACAGCTTTTTAGAACTAGTTGTATTTTTTCTCTCTCCAATGTGTATGTGTACCATTTAAAGTCATTTCTGCAAACAATTGGTATAAAATAGCTCAGAAGCTTCCGTCTGGGCTGAACAATGCAATATCAGTGCCTTTTAAAAAATCTACACCAAAATGCTTTACATGCAATGTTTTCATTGATTGTATAACTCCAGGTGAAGAACAGAAAATAAAAAGAATATATTTGAATACAAATTCTGTCCTGGATGGTTTTGATAATTGTGTGGATTTTTCTCTCTGCCTTATCACCATGCAATAGAAGAGATGGTCACTAGAGTCAGTAATCACAACCCAAATGAAAAGACGAAGGCTTTAGGAAAAGCAATGTACTTTCATGTTTCTGTGATTGAATATACATAGCTCTAAAACAATGGAAGCTAAGGTCACACTTCAAAGGGTTATTTTCACAATGAAAATAAAGACAAAATACACAGCAGACTGTAAAAAAAAAAAGAAGAAAATTTCATATTTTCTGAGAGTAGTTTCCTTTGGGGTTGGAATGGTTATGTCACCACAAAATAATGTGTATGAAATACAACTAGATATACAATTGGCTAATTGTAAGCCCAAAGGCCCACTTACCCCCATAGTTTTGGGTATTAATGCAACAACTGAAGAGTACGCCAAATACTACATGCTTGAAAGGAAGACTTTTTTGAGTATTTAGTCAGACATCATTACCTTTCTTTGGCAAGAGAGGATCCAACTGTAAAATCATTTCCTCAAATGGAGATTTTTTTTAAAGTACCTATAAATTCCATTCTCATTAAACAAGCTGCAGCTCACATTTGAAAGCATGATTTAACTTAAAATGCTATCTCTTACTGGTGGAACTGGATAACATCTGTCACATTTGGTGGAGAGTTAAATCCATCTTCACATTTTTATATTAAGAGGCTTAGATATAATTGTCCTATTAGCAAAATACTATAACTTTCTGAACTATATTTCTAATATACACATGATCAAGAATACGCCCATTAAAGGAAGACTAAGATGGGGAACAAAATGCAAAATGGTGGCTAAGCTAAAAATCCATTGTTTTGGGGAGGAATGTCTCATGGGATTTTCTCAACATTCACTTAATTACAATCTACCTGGGCTAACAGTCCAACTATTTTTTATTCCCTGGTTGCTAGCTAGATGATGGTAAGCTAAAATCAAGGTGTACTGACTGGCAGTGAAAATACTAGTTAAATTTTTTAATGTGCCATAAGTAATTCATGTTAGTAAACATACAACTACACCACCCTACCTAATCTTCTAACACTGGAAATACAAAGCCCTAAAAGAAAGAACCAGGCAGTTCATAGGTACTATACAATTAGATAAATTATTAAAGACTCAGTCTCTGTTCTTATCTCAGTTCCTTCTAGACTAGACTACATACTTCCAGTATCAGTGAGTACAGGAAAATCAACTCTTCTACCACCTGGCCTATCATCAAGCCTGTAAAACTTATGTATGCATTTAAATAACTAAGCTGTTGTACTAGATGTTCCCATATTTGTGCATGAGGGACAAGGGGAAAGGGTAGTAATGGGAGAGACTATGTTACCCAAAGATTACAATGTATAACTAAGTCACTCCCCAGGTTTATTATAGAAAATCATGCTTTGGAGTTTTATCAGAAAAGTTTTACTTTTTTTATTCTATCATTTAATATTATTCATTTAATAAGTATGATTATTACCCATGAATACCTATATGAAATCAAATTCCCTGAGTTAACTGACAGGATTATAGAACAGATTTTTTAAAAATCTAGTTTAAAAAAGATCCTTGTAATGTAAATGTTTCATAGGAATATCCAAATAGATTTTACTTTACCTTATTGCTAAAAATGTACAAAGGTCTCTTCTTTGCATAAAATTCCCTGTTTATTAAACAGTGATAGAAGAAGAACTTGTTTACATTTCTAGCACTACCAACATACATCATTTATGACAAAAAAAAACAAGCACTCCATGAGAAATGCTCAATCACTGTCAATCACACACACTAAAATATACATAAACCAAAGCATGTGGTGTGAACAGTATTAAATTCAACCAAACACAGAATTACCAACATAATAAACAAAAAAACAAATAATTATAGGTGACTCATAGACCTATTTACACAATGCACAAAATAACTCAGAAAGGTGCGTAACCATAGAAACCTGATAGCCTAAATTCAGTATCTTTGAATTTTGTATTTATTTAAACACACTGGAAATAATGTCCACATAAAATTAAAACCTTTATTTTAAAGGGTTATCTTATTTAGTGTCTGATGAATGATCAAAATAACTTTATATTTCAACTAAAAATTCAGAGAATATTTTGCTGAAATAATGAAAAAATATATGCAGATTATTTTTTTTATTTGGGACAGCTATTTTTTTGTTAAACTGCTGATTAACGAGTGAAAGAACTCAACTATATGAAATAAATCCTATGATATCAGAATATTAAAATGCATCTGACACATGGACTTTTCTTAAACCTCACACTGTTGCATATTCCCCCACCTCCCTTAATTAACTGCTATAACTGAAATGCTATTAGTCTTTTCAGTTATAGTTCTTTCTCAATGACAATTATAATTTGCATGGTTTAATATTTAATACTATGATTATACTAATGTCCTATCTTTTACTTCCTAATCTAAATGAGTAAAACATTATTTTGTAGTTCACTGGCTCCCACACTTAAGATTTAATGTTCAGTGTGTATTTCATTATGTAGATGAGCAAGGGATGTTGTTTGACATGATTTAAATGGGTCAACAGTATTTTCCTAGTCACATTAATCATCCAGACAGCTAAAATGAAAAAAAAAAATAGGCCATGAACATTAAAACTAGAAAACCTGTTAATGCCAATGATACTCACCATTGGTTGGTTACCTATGTATGTGCTTCATGAGAAAACAAAGTTACAGACATCAAAAAATATTTTGTTATTTATTCAGAAAAATATTTCAGGACCACTGGTTCTATTTTCAAATATTAGGTGGGCCCCACAGGGCCAGGTCTCAGAGCTTGTAAATTGCAACAAAAACTAACATGAAGTGGAAATGTCTGAAAATACTGCACTGTTTCCTGAATATTCAAGGAGAAAGAAAAAATTAGGGAACTGTTCCTGCAAAGAAACCAGTGATACCATATACATCAATGATGTGTCTATAAAGATTCTGAGGATGACAAAAATATTCTCTGGAAGTGGACTCCTGTTTTGATATGGTGGCTGCTTTAACCTCAACTAGATTAGCAATCAAACAATGACTCTTGGCTCTGTGAAAAGTTAGGAGTGGTAGTGAAGAAAAAGGAGAGATGAAAACAGCTAAATACTCTTTAAAACCTGGTTTCAAATCACTCGAGCTAGATCCAAATGAAATGAAGAATGTATTTTGGAATATGGAAAATAATAGATATAAAAATATGAGAATATTTTCAAAATCAGACAAGCAGCAACTCTCAGGAGTTTCCTTTCTTTCTAGCAGTGGACAACTGTGACAAACTGTAAGGGGACAATTCAATTTATTGCTGGGGGAAGTCAATATGGATAGTCAAGTCAATCAGAGACAGTTTTAGAAATACTCATTCTCTACCTCTCAGTGGTATGCTACATATAAATTAGGCTCTTTAAACAAAAAGTATGAACATGACCATCCCACTAGCAGCTCTTTGTTCCCAAATATAAGCTTCTTAAGAGTCAAGGCTGTCCAGCCATAGCACTGCTGGGTTTGTACCCCAAAGAGATAATAAGGAAAAAGACTTGTGCAAGAATATTCATAGCTGCGCTCTTTGTGGTGGCCAAAAATTGGAAAATGAGGGGATGCCCTTCAATTGGGGAATGGCTGAACAAATTGTGGTATATGTTGGTGATGGAATACTATTGTGCTCAAAGGAATAATAAAGTGGAGGAATTCCATGGAGACTGGAACAACCTCCAGGAAGTGATGCAGAGTGAGAGGAGCAGAACCAGGAGAACATTGTACACAGAGACTGATACACTGTGGTACAATCAAAGGTAATGGACTTCTCCACTGGTGTCAATGCAATGTCCCTGAACAATCTGCAGGGATCTAAAAAACACTATCCACAAGCAGAGGATAAACTGTGGGAATAAAAACATGGATGAAAAGCAACTGCTTGACTGCAGGGGTGGAGGGGATATGACTGAGGAGAGACTCTAAATGAACACTCTAATGCAAATACCAACAACATGGAAATGGGTTCGAATCAAGAACACATGTGATACCCAGTGAAATCGCACGTCGGCTACGGGAGAGGTGGGGGGAAGGGGGAGGGAAGAAAAGAAAATGATCTTTGTTTCCAATGAATAATGTTTGGAAATAACCAAATAAAACAATGTTAAAAAAAATAATCCTTGGATATCCTAAAAAAAAAAAAAGAGTCAAGGCTGTATTGCAGGGGATGCTTGCCAGTGCACTTACTTACAAAATTAACATTATATTATATACAAACATTAACATACAACATTACAACTTTTTCATTCTGTTCATCTTTCTCAGAGGTCATTCTTTCAACTGGTTCTGTTTCTACTAGATTACATGGAATGAGGAGCAATGACTGGAAAATCTAAGAAGTTCTTTAAGATTTCTCAGTTACTAAAACTACTTCATGTATCAGAGCCAGGAATATCTGTTGGCTTTTTATGGCATCTTCTCCAACCGATGCCTTCTACTGTCATAGAAGTGGTTGTTGGTGATAGTTTTGATAACCCAGACACTTCTTCCTACTTAGTCAGTTCCTCTATATGCCCTCACTTCCACAGCATCACTGGGCTGGGAGAGAGAACATCATAGGTGCCTATACTCTAAGTGCATATTTGTGAGAAGCAAAAACCCAAGTCCAAGGCTTTTATAGACTTAAGTCAAGTCAATAAGCATTTTCAAGTGCCTAATAAGAGAAGGCACTGTGCAAAGCTCTGGAGATACAAAGAAAGGCAAAAACCAGTTCTTGCTCTCCAGGAATGAATTCACAATCTCTTGCGAGAGACCACATGCAAAAAAGCTGCATAAAAACAAGATATTGTGTCTAATTCTTCATGACCCTCTTTTTGGGGTTTTCTTCTTTTTTTTTTAAAATATATTTTATTTGATCATTTCCAAGCATTATTCGTTAAAGACATAGATCATTTTCTTTTCCTCCCCCCCACCCCCCATAGCCGACGCGTAAGTCCACTGGGCATTAGATGTTTTCTTGATTTGAACCCATTCCTTTGTTGATAGTATTTGCATTAGAGTGTTCATTTAGAGTCTATCCTCTGTCATGTCCCCTCAACCTCTGTATTCAGGCAGTTGCTTTTTCTCGGTGTTTCCACTCCCATAGTTTATCCTTTGCTTATGAATGGTGTCTTTTTCTCCTGGATCCCTGCAAGTTGTTCAGGGACATTACACCGCCACTAATGGAGAAGTCCATTACGTTCGATTATACCACAGTGTATTAGTCTCTGTGTACAATGTTCTCCTGGTTCTGCTCCTCTCGCTCTGCATCACTTCCTGGAGGTTGTTCCAGTCTCCATGGAACTCCTCCACTTTATTATTCCTTTTAGCACAATAGTATTCCATCACCAACATATACCACAGTTTGTTCATCCATTCCCCAATTGATGGGCATCCCCTTTTGGGGTTTTCTTGACAAAATTATTGGAATGGTTAACTATTTTCTTCTCTAAGTCATTTGACAGATGAGGAAACAGAGGCAAATAGTTTTAAGTGATTTGCCCAATGTCACACAGCTAGTAAGAGTCTGAGACCAGATTTGAACTCAGGTCTTCCTGATATCAAGCTCGGCACACTATCCACTATACCATCAAACAAGATATATAAAGAATAAATTGGAGCTATTATCAGAGGGAAGATACTAAGATGAAAAAAGGGCTAGGAAGGGCTTTTTGGCAGGATGTAGGATTTAGCCATTACTTGAAGGGAGGAGAAAAATCTAGACGGAATTTTTTTAGCCATTTTCACAGCCAGTGAAAATGCCTAGAATTGAGAGAAGTGTCTCCCTTGAGGAACAGCAAGAAGGCCAGTGTCATTGGATTTCAAAATACCTGTTGGGGGTTGTGGGTAGTAATGTAAGAAGACTAGAGAAAAGTAATATGGCTATGAAGGATTTTAAAAGCCAAAGGGGATTTTATATTGATTTTCATCTTGTGGGTTATGTGTGGGTGAGAATAGGGAGAACATGGTAAAGTCTGCTCTTTGGGAAGATCAATTTGACAGTGGAAGGGAGAATAGACTAGAGTGGGCCGAGCTTCAAGACTGAGTGATGAACCAGATGACTGCTGCAAAGGCCCAAGCATGATGTTATGAGAGTCTGCATCAGGTTGACAGCAGTTACCAAGGAGAGAAAGGATTTTTTGCAAAGGTAGAAATAACAGAACTTAGCAACAAATTAGATGGGAATTAGGGGTGGGAGTAGGGGTAAGAGACGGTAAGGAACTAAAGATAACACAGAAGTTGCAAGCCCAAGTAACCGGAAAGCTATTGGAGACATTGGGGACCAGCTAGAGCATTGGACATGGAATCAGCAAGAAATGAATCCAAATCCTCCCTCAGATATTTAATTGCTATGTGACTGAGTAAGTCATTAAACCTTAGTCTGCTTTACCTTCTTCATCTATTAAACAGAAATAAAAGCATCAATCTCCCATTTGTGAAGATAAACTGAGACGATATTTGTAAAGTGCTTTTTAAACCTTAAAGCTACGTGGCTCAGTAGATTGAGAGCCAGACCTAGAGATGGGGGTCCTTGGTTCAAATCTGGCCTCAGACATTTACTAGCTGGGTGACTCTGGGCAAATCACTTAACCTCCATTGTCTAGTCCTTTCCACACTTCTTCTAGAAACAGATAAATGGAAGGTAAGATTGTTGTTGTTGTTTTAATTTTAAAAAGTGTTATACAAATTCTAAAGATGATGATCATGGTGGTGGTGGTGGTACCCTCACCAGTAAGAGGGAGGAAAGGTAATGAGTTCAGTTTGGGATATATTGAGTTTAAGATGAGATATCTATTTTGAGATATCTAACTGGCATCTGGAAATCTGAGCCTGAAGGTCTGAAGATCCCAGCATCTAATATTCATTTAATAAATGTTTGTTGAATTTGTCATTCATTAATCAAAGAAAAAGTCTGAGAATTCTATTCTGAAAATATTTCAAAGCTCTGATTTTCCCCTGAGATCCAACAGGGTCATAGGGTACGGGAGGAGAAGGTGAAGAGCTCCTATTTCCTTTGCTATTCTTCCATAGATAATAGAAATAAGTTCTCTCAAGTCAATTAAATTGAACATTTGTTGAACATCTACTACTATGTGCTAGGCACAAAGAGAGATACAAAGAAGAATAAGACATGGTCCCTGTCTTCAAAGAGTTTGCAATCTAGTGTTTAATCTCATTATTTGAGTGCTCCTCAACTCATTTATGAGAATCAAAACTCCAACCCTTAGGGTAGAGAATCTGTCTTCTTAAAATTATACTCACTTGGTTGATTTTTCCATTAAAAAGTCAAAATATATAGTCAATACAAAGAAATTGTCTTTATTGAAGTATTCCAGACTAGAAGTGTTAGACTGCATTTTAGGTGGTGCAGTGGATAGAACACTAGAGCTGGAGTCAGGAAGCTTCATCTTCCAAAGTTCAAATCTGGCCTCTGACATTTACTAGCTGTATGACCCTGGGTAAGTTACTTAACCCTGCTGGCCTCAGTTTCCTTGTATGTCAAATGAGCTGGAGAAGGAAATGGCAAATCATTCCATTATCTTCCAAGAAAACCTCAAAAGGGGTTATAAAGTATCAGACATGACTAAAAGGAATGAACAATCCTTTCTGGATTTTTAATTACCATCCTGTGAAAAAATTCAAATGAGAGCTAAGTCCTAACCTGCAGCTGCTTCCTGTTTGTGAGCAAGGTGCAACTGGAAGAAGCTAGTCTCACCTCAATAGAGATCACAGCCTCTCCTTGAAGACAGAATTTTCCTTGTGATTATTCATGCATTTGTAACTTCCATATCACTACAGCACACTCTTCTTGGGAGGGATAATGTGGCCCAAAGTTTCAGCCAATACAGACTAGAGCAGCTCAAACAGCTTAAAGCACACCAGTGCTCTACAGATCACATGTACCTAATTATTTCCAAGTGCAGTATGATTGAAGGTGTTGGCTTTGATCTTAAAGCGTTTCGGGCTTGGTCACCTTCAGGATTTTCTATTTTACCATGTACCATCAAGGCAGTTTTACACATCAGAATGGCTAAGGATAGAATATGCAGTAAGCAAATTCCATTTCCTCTTCTGTATTAAAAAAAAAAAGATTAGTGGTGAGTGGGCTTCTGCATAATGGTACCAGACCTGTCGCTTAAGGCATTTTCTTGATGATGTGTGAAGGGAAAGGTTATATATCATGAAAATCAAGTATGTGTGCATTTGATGGGAGGTGGAGGGGAAGATGCAATTTACATGCTTTAAGATTATTTTATTTCTAGGGCTTTGCCATTACCAAATACACTCTAGATCTATTCTCATCACTTTAAGTGCTATGCTTTGGTAGAGTTAATGATGACTTTGGTGCTGCACCCTGACCTAATCAAAGAGGTTAGCACTATCTAGGTTCAGTGGTGGTTAATTACCACGAACACATGAAAGTCTTCCAGCCTTAGTTTCCTCCTCTCCTTGCCACCCTGAAACTCTCAGCCACAAGTGGCAACCTGGCAACTGGAATTTATGAGCTCTGTTTTTATAACTGGGAATGAATATTTCCTTTTGAAATTATTCTGGCCCATAGCCTAAAGCAGATTATAATTATCATTTCTAATGCCTATACAAGTTAGAGTGGAAGCTATTTTTCAGTATATGTTAGAACTTTTATACAAAATGTTAACCTGAGGCCCAAATGAGAGAGAGAGAGAGAGAGAGAGAGAGAGAGAGAGAGAGAGAGAGAGAGAGAGAGAGAGAGAGAGAGAGAGAGAGAGATGAAACTTTTGGTATTCATAGCAATTTTAGCAAAATTCCAATTTGGTCATCATAGTTTTAAGCCACAGGACCCCAGAGCTAGAGTTAGAAGGAACCTCTGAATCCATCTGGTAAGGGCTAGGCAATGGGGGGTTAAGTGATTTGCCCAAGGTCACACAACTGGGAAGTGTCTGAGGCCAGATTTGAACCCAGGACCTCCCATCTCTAGGCCTGGCTTTCAATCCACTGAGCTACCCAGTGGCCCCCCACAGATTCAAATTAAATACCCATCATCGGAAAACAGTATGGCAGAAGCTAGGTATAGACTAATATCTCACACCCTTTATTAAGATCAGGTAAAAATGGATATATGGTTTAGATATAAAGAGTGATATCATAACTAAATTAGGGGAACACAGAATAGTTTACATGGAAGATCTTTGGTAAAGGGAAGGATTTATGACCAAATAAGAAATAGAAAATAAGATATAAAATGAATAATTTTGATTATATTAAAAAGCTTTTGTACAAACAAAATGAATGTAACCAAGATTAGAAGGGCAATAACAAACTGGGGAAAAAATTTTTATAACAAATGTTTGATAAAGGTCTCATTTCTCAAATTTATAGAGAACTTAGTCAAATTTATAAGAATACAAGCCATTTCCCAATTGACAATGGTCAGAGGAAATGAACAAGCAATTTTCAGATAAAAAAAATCAAAGCCATCAATAATCATATGAAAAAATGTACTAAATCACTCTTGATTAGAGAAATGCAAATTAAAACAACATTGAGGTACCCCTTCACACATATCAGATTGGCCAATATGGCAGTAAAGGAAAGTAGTAAATTTTGGAGGGGATGTGGCAAAATTGGGACACATGCATTGTTAGTGGAGTTGAGAACTGATCCAGCCATTCTGGAGGGCAATTTGGAACTATGTCCAAAAGGCTATAAAACTATACACTGATCTATCAGACCAAGGAAAAAATATTACAAGCTGCTAAGAAGAAGTCATTCAGATACCATGGAACCACAGTGAGGATAACACAAGATCTAGCTGCATCTACACTGAAGGACCGAAAGGCATGCATTATGATATTCCAGAAAGCAAGGGAACTAGGTCACAACTAAGAATCAACTACCCAGCAAAACTGACTATATTCTTACTGGGGAAAGTATGATCATTTAACAAAACAGAAGAATTCCAAGCATTTGTAAAGAAAAGACCAGACCTGAACAGAAAAACAGAAAAAATTTGATGCCTAAGCACAGAACTCAAGAGAATCATCAAAAAGTAAAAAAAGAAAAACAAAATAAGAAAAAACTTTTTTTAAGAGACCCAATAAGTTAAAATGATATGTATCCCTATAAGAAAAGAGGTCATCGGTAACTATTAAAAATTGTTATTTTCACCTGGGCAGCTAGAAGAATTACACTTAGAGAGAACAGTGACAAACTGTATAGAATGAAATGCCAAGACATAAATATGTATATAGACATATGTATACATAAATACATATATATGTGTGTGTATATATGTGTGTGTGTATATATATATACAACTAGAGATAAAAAGAGGTTAATACTAAAAGAAATGGGAAAAGAAACAAAAGGGGGTAAATATATATGTCGCAAAGAAACACATGGCAGGAGGGGGGAGAACATCAATACACTGGAAGGGTAAAGAGGTTGGAGATAGGAAATACTCAACTTTTGTGTGCATTGAAATTGACTCAAAGAGAGAAAAACAAACAAATACACTGGGGTAGAGAATTGATTTGCATGCTATAGGGAAGGAGAAGGGTAACAAATGGATTGGTGGGGAGGAAAGCAGTACAAGAGAGGGAGGGAGGCATAGTTTAAAAAGACTGTAAAGAAAATAAGAGGGGAATAAGAAGGGAGGGGTGTAGAAAGGGAAGTAAAATAAGGGTGAGACCTAGTGGGACTGATTAAAAACAAAACATTCGTGGAGAAGGAAATAGTGAAAGAAGAAAAGGCAGGACTAGGAGTAGAAATCAAAATGCTGGGAAATACACAGCTGGTAATCATAACTCTGAATGTGAATGGAATGAACTCACCCATAAAACGCAAGCAAATAGCAGAGTGGATTAGAAACCAAAACCCTACCATATGCTGCCTACAAGAAACACACATGAGGAAGGTAGATATACATAGGGTGAAAGTAAGAGGGTGGAGCAAAATCTACTGGGCATCAACTGATAAAAAGAAGGCAGGAGTCCCAATCATGATATCTGACAAAGTCAAAGTAAAAACAGATCTAGTTAGAAGAGATAGGGAAGGTAATTACATTCTGATAAAAGGCAGTATAGACAGTGAGGAAATATCAGTACTCAATATGTATGCACCAAATGGTATAGCATCCAAATTTCCAAAGGAGAAACTAGTGGAGCTCAAGGATGAAATAGATAGAAAAACTATACTAGTGGAAGACCCAAACCTTCCTCTATCAGAACTGGATAAATCAAACCAAAAAGTAAATAAGAAAGAGGTAAGCGAAGTGAATGAAATCTTAGAAAAATTAGAGTTAGTAGATATGTGGAGAAAAATAAATAGGGACAAAAAGGAATATACCTTCTTTTCAGCAGCACATGGTACATTCAAAAAGATTGACCATGTACTAGGGCATAAAAACATTGCAAACAAGTGCAAAAGAGCAAAAATAACAAATGCAACCATCTCAGATCACAATGCAATGAAAATAATAATTAGTAAGGGTACATGGAGAGGCAAATCAAAAATTAATTGGAAATCTAAGGCAGAAGAGTGGTAAGGGCAAGGCAAATGAGGTTAAGTGACTTGCTTAGGGTCACACAAGGTGGAAGTGTCTGAGGCCATATTTGAACCTAGGACCTCCTGTCTCTAGGCCTGGCTCTCAATCCACTGAGTCACCCAGCTGTTTCCAGAAAGGACTTTCTTGTACAAAAAATATTTATAGAAGCTCTTTTTGTAATGGCAAAGAATTATAAATTGAGGGGACATCCATCAATTGGGGAATGGCTGAAGAAATTTTGGTACATGTTGGTGATGGAATACTATTGTACAATAAGAAATGATAAGCAAGATGATTTCAGAAAAAGCTAGAAATATATACAGGAACTGATGCAGAGCAAAATAAACAGAACTGGGAGAACATTGTACATAATAACAGCAATATTGGATGATGATCATCTGTGGAAACTTGGCTACTTTCAGCAATGCAATGGTCTGGGACAATTCTGAAAAATTTAGGACAGGGAGTGAGGTAGCCACCTCCAGAGAAAGTCTGCTGGAGTCATCTTTCACATCAGTATATGTATGGTTTTATTTTGGGGCTTTTGTTATATATGAATTTGCTCTTACAAAAATGACCAATATGGAAGTGTATTTTGCATAACAATAAAAACAAAACTATAAAAATAGATAAATAAATACCCATTATCTAGTGTAACTCCTTATCAGAGATGAGAAAAACAAGGCCCAATTAGGGTAATCCACTTGTCCACCCTCATACAAGGGTTGAAGGTGGTACATGAACCCACATCTTCCACAGCCCTTCCCTTCAACTGACTATGCCGCTAGTTCTATTCACACAGAATTGTCCTAATGTCTTGTTCTCTATCTTTCTCCCTTTCCCACCAACTAATAAATACATGTTGCATAGTATTGTTGGAATAGAACATTTAGATGCTGAATAATTTATGCACAAAACACTCAACTTACAAAAAAGTGGCACTCCACAAATGTTTATAAGTCAGTTGTCTAGAACTCTAGAACTCTGAATGTTTTCCCAAAGAAATCATGTTCTACATGTGGTTCTATAGTGGTTAGGTTCTCAGACTAGCCCATTAACCAAGAGTGTGGATAAAATCTTATACATATACAACAGAAAGGGTGAAAACTATGATATTGCACACATATGGTATTTTTGCTATATTAAAGGTTAATGACATATTTGAAGAATGAACATCATTTTTTAAAAAACCCTTACCTTCCTTCTTGGAATCAATACTGTGTATTGGCTCCAAGGCAGAAGAGTGGTAAGGCTAGGCAATGGGGATTAAGTGACTTGCCCAGGGTCACACAGCTGGGAAGTGTCTGAGGCCAGATTTGAATCTAGGACCTCCCATCTCTAGGCCTTACTCTCAATCCACTGAGCCACCCAGCTTCCCCCATGAACTTCATTTATAATACTGTTTCTACAGGAAAATGCATTAAACATTACACAAGATGCCGGGGATATGGAGATTCTGAGAATACTGTACATTCATCCGTCCATTCACCTGCTCCAACCTTGTTCCTCTTCTCCATTGAATAAGTGGACCAAAGGGTCTGGAATTACTGAGGAAAATAGTATGGGGTGGGTGAGAATGAAGAGGGCCAAAGGATCTTACCCTAATTCCCCTCCCCCCCTCCCCAGGATCCTTACAAGCTAGAAAAAAAAACTCCAGCCCCTGTTAGTAGCCTAACAGGCAGAGATATAGGACTCTTAGCCAGGGTAATATTGGTGGGGCTAGGGTAAGTGCTATATCCAGCTTGAATTGATTGTACAATTGTTAAATTTTCAGTGTAAACACACTGAAACAGGTGCACTTCAGAAATCTTCAAAATTACAAACCAGGGCTTGATTTATGGTTTTGTTGATTGTCTAGACTTAAGAAAGCAATGAAGAAAATATTAAGCATGCAGCTTAAACAGAAAAAGTGTGTTCTATGTGCACTTCCCCCCAAAAAGTTGGTCATTAAATATTTACCAGCATATCACTGTAGAGAGTAGTGGGTAAGAAATTTAATGTGCTTATCTGAGCCAGCAGCTGAGAATTATGTTGGTAGCAAAGCACAAATCTGATAATGTTCAGTATGGAAACAGAAGGAATGGCCTTTAATGTAACTTTCCACCAAGTGATTCTAAGGCTAATTCTACAACGTGATTCTAAGATTTAATTGGCATAACCAGTTCAGAAGCTGTCTGAAGTCTCTCTTTCCCTTGGAAGAGTGGCATTCAGGAAAAGCCTGTGGTTATAAATGTCTAAAGTTTCAGAAGCAGTGAGTTCCAAGGAAATATAAGAGCGCTCCCTTCTCCCCCACTAAACTATAAATCCTTATTGATGTGTTTCCCTTATTGTAGTGACCCGACAAGCCCAGGCTTCATACACTTGTCCTCCTGACCCTCATCCTGAGCTTAGCCCATAGGACTTCTACCCAACCCAATTTCTTCTCCCAAAGAAGGGAAACTACAGGAAACAACACATTTCCTACAACAGCTCCTCAATGACTGACCATAAATCTAGAACTGGAAGGGAGGCCCATAGAGTCTGACTCTCTCATTTTATACTTGAGGACAGAGACCTAGAAAAAGTGAAGTGGTTTCAGAGATCATATTAGAGCTGAAAAGGACCTCAGAAACCTTTTAGTCTAACCACATCATTTGTAGATGTGGAAACTGAGGAAATTTCAGACATTTGCTCCAGGTTTCACAGACAATGAATGGGGACTGCGGGGGAGGAAGGGGGGCAGGATTTAAATCCTCAACCTCTGACTGGAGCTCATGCTCCTTCCATTGCCCCTCACTGTCTCTCTGAATCATTTGGAGGCATAGAGAAACATTTCTTGATTTCTATGGGCTATACATATACAAGATGCTACTAATTTTCATTCATTGAAATTCAGATCTGAAAGGGACCTCAGACAATTGTCCAACTAGCTCCCCCCCCCCCAAGTTTACACATAATGAGATTTAGTCTCTTAAGAGAAGTCAAGGTCACATAGTTGCAGAACTATCTTTAGCCAGTCAGGGCTTTCCACTGCTAGAGAGGGCTTCCTAGCTGAAAGAAAGCACATTATTTACTTTTCAAATAGATACACAGCTTTTCCAACCACTATCACTTGATACATAAGAACAAGTAATTTAATAACTAAATACTAACTTATTCATCATTAGAAAGCATTCATTCAAGCCCCTAAAAGAGCAACTTTTCCTTTTTCCTCATGGTGGATAATAATCTTGAGGATTAAAAGTAACAAGTTTAAGGTTGTTACTTTTACCTATAGTTAGTGGTAGTCTCTGTGACCGAGAACTTTTACTTATATTGATTTTACTACAGGTCAATTAGTTTCCAATTAAAACATTAGGACTTCAGGACTTAGAGCTAGAAAAGACCTAGTCCCAACTTCTGTTTTTACAGATGAAGGCACTTGGCCAAGTTCACATGTACATATATATGTATATATGTACACACATTACTTCAAGTTTCTCTTTTCATGACAGTAACTTTTCTCTTTTCATGACAGTAACTTAAAATATATATTGACAATTTGAAGGCAGGGAAAATTTCATGTTTATTTAAAAATTTCAAAATACATCATGGTGTCATAGATGGAGAGCCAGCCTGAAGCCAGGAAAAGTGGGTTCAAATGCTGTCTCTGACACATGTTGGTTGTGGATTCTGGGCTAATCACCTAACTTCTTAGTCATTCTTTGAGGCAAGGACTTTTAAACTTTTTTTTTTACATCATAGACCTCTATGACAATTGGCTAACTGCTATAAATTTCTCAGACTTAAGGCTTTTAAATGCATAAAACAAATAAGATTACAGAGGAAACCAATGATTCTGAAATACTTGTTAAAATACAAATGTATTTTTTAAATCCATGGTTTACAGGTTAAATATACCTGTCCCAAGAGAATAAATTGCAAAGAAGGTGCTTATCTCCCCTGGTAAAGATATTTTCCTCATCTGGACGGTCCCTATATCAGGAAAATCATAGTTCCAGTTTTTATCCCTACTTAAATTTGGGGGGTTTATTTATTTTTAAATTATTTTTTTAGATTAAATTTCCCAGGTATCTCTTTTTCTTCCCTCCATGTACCAGAGAAGGTTATTGTTTTTATAAAACTATGTCTTGCTTGTTTCTATTTATCAGTTCTGTCTCTGGAGGCAGACACACACAATGTTTGAAGTTGTTCTTCAAATATTAATTCTGTAGCTATGTATAATGTTCTCTTGAGTCTTCTCATTTCACTCTTCATAATTTCACATAGGTCTCATATTTTTAAAAAAATTAAACTGCTTGGGGGGCAGCTGGGTGGCTCAGTGGATTGAGAGCCAGGCCTAGAGATGGGAGGTCCTAGATTCAAATCTGACTTTAGACACCTTCTAGCTGTGTGACCCTGGGCAAGTCACAACCCCCATTGCCTAGTCCTTACTGATCTTCTGCTTTGGAACCAATACACAGTATTGATTCTAAGATAGAGGGGAAGGGTTTTTAATAAATAAATGAAAATGAAAATTAAACTGCTTGAATGATTTCAGAAAAACCTATCAAGACTTAGAGAACTGATGAAAAGTAAAGTGAGCAGAACCAGAAGAACATTGTACATAGTAACAGCAATATTTTTTGATGAACAGCTATGAATGACCTAGCTATTCTCAGCAATAGTGATATAAGATAATCCCAAAGACTCATGATAAAAAAATCATCTACCTTCAGAGAAAGAACTGATGGAGTCTGAATGCAGACCCAAACATATTATATTTCTCTTTCTTTCTTTGTTTCTTTGTAATTTTTTTGTTTGAGATTTCTTCCACAAAATGACTAATATGGAAAAACATTTTATATGACTGCAGTATAAAATCTATATCAAATTGCTTTCTGTCTCAGGGAGGTGGGGAGGGTTAAAAGGGAGTGAGGGAAGGAAGAAGAGAATTTGAAGGAGAGAAAATTTTTAAATAATTATTTAAAACTTCCTACATGTAAAAAGAGAAAAATAACATTATTTAAAAAAAACTGTTCATCATTTCTTACAGTGCAATAGTATTCCATCATAATCATAAGACACAACTTATTCAGCCATTCCCCAACTGATGAGCATCTCCCCAATTTACAGTCCTTTGCCACAAAAAAAGAGAACTGCTATAAATATTTTAGAAATATAGGTTCTTTCCCTTTTTATCTGATCACCATAAGAAACAAATCTAATAGTAATATTGCTGGGTCAAAGTTTTATACTCTCTGGGCATAATTCCAGATTGTTCTCCAAAACAGTTGGATCAGTTCACAGCTGCATCAACAGTGCATTAGTGTTTCCATGTTTCCACATCCCCTCTAACATGTGTCATTTTGCCCTTTTATCATTTTAGCCAATTTGATAGGTGTCAGATGATTTAGGTTGTCTCATTTGCATTTCTCTAATCAATAATGATTTAGAGCATTTTTCCATATGGTTATGTAAAGCTTTTAAAATGTTTATATCTTTTGGACATTTATCAATTGGGAAATGACTCATTCCTATGAATTTGATAAAGTTATCTATATATTTTAGATATCAAACTTCTACCAGAAAAACTATCTATAAATTTTTTTCCTCCAACTGTCTGTTCTCCTTCAAATCTTGGCTACATTAGTTTTATTTGTACCAACCCTTTTTAATTTAATATAACCAGAATTATCCATTTTACATCTTATTAAAACACAAAACAAAAACAAGCAAGACAATGTAAACTAATTACAACACAATCAATTGATTAAAATGAAAGTAATCTGCCTTTAAAATGCAAAATTTTTAATGGAATCCTTCAATTATTTTGTTTTAAAAAACAAATGAACAGGTATCTGTGTTTGTCTTTTGGATATAACTCAGTCCAGTGCTTCATACATGACAGAATGCAAACAGAAAAAAAAAAGTTCTTTCATACAAAAACGAACTTATTGAAGCAGTAAGCTCCTGGCTTCTTTAGACCAAGTGAGAAAAACAGTTTCCTTTTAGAAGCTTTAAAACAAATAAGGATCAGACAAAATCCACAATCCCAGCTAAAAACTCAAACCTGTGAGATTCACCTAAACTTTAAACAATCAAAACACTTCTTGCTGAAACAAGTAAATCAGTTATATTTAACTTTTTTTTGCCCAAAAGGGAAAAATAAAAATCACTAGAGCTCAATGAACCAAATATCTTATCCATCCTCCTTCCCTTCTGCCTTACTTCCCTAATTAGGATAGCACAAGGAGGTAAAGACAGGACACAGGACATGACTGGAATCATTTAAAAAATGCATTTTACTATAGCAAAGAAATTCAAAACTCAAAAGAAAACAGGTAAAGTTAACTATTTAAATCATAGCCATTTAAATCAATTCATTCTAACCACATCTGGCAGCATTTAGTAACCTGGAGGTATGTTCTGTGCCCTGTAGTACTGCTACATATGTTTGGCCAATGGAGCAACAACAAAGGACATGGAGGTAGCAGCAGCAAGGATATGGAAAGTGGCAGTATGGTAATGATCAGTCCAACCAGCTGAGGCACTTATGTAAAGCACACAATAAAGCTTTACTTCTTGCTACTGGTTACTTCATTGCTGAAAAATATTTGGTCAATTTAGGTATGGTTTTATTTTAAGGTTCAAATTCCTCAACTGCTATTTCTAAAGTCACTGAGTCACTCCTTACTTTAATCTACCAATCTCCCCACCCCACCCCCTTTTAAAAAAAGGCATTTAGTGAAATATATCAGAAATATGCTGTATAACACTAAATTGTAGTCTTGCCAACAATCCACATGAGAATTTAACATGCTATTTTCTAGGCTTGTTCTCTCTGTTTAGACTCCAGAAGAAAGAATGCCTCTATGTTTAGTTCTCATCCACAAAGGTATTATTTTGCTCAAGTAGCAGGCATGTCAGAGAGGTAAATGATGTTCCATGAACATCATTATTATACAACCCAGTTAAATATGATGGTGTAAAATTCATTGTAATAGTATGGGCTCTATAACTCCATCTCTAGGCCATTTCCTATCAAGTGTGTATTTTTACTGTGCTTTATTTAGTCCTCTAAGGGTTAGGGCTTGGGAAAATTATTTAGTTTGCCTTTAGCAGGTCTCCACTTTCCTTCTGGGAGCCCTTCTTTTTCCTTCTCTCTCCCCAACTAAAAGCCTCCAAGAATTCTACTTCAGGCCTACCTTACCTCCTCTTACCAATATTTAGCCATTTCCTTTCCAGTCCAGAAGTAAAAGTATCCATTCTCAGTTAATCAGAGAAATAATCTCTGTTAATTATGAGTGCTCATAGCTTAAGTATTTTAACATCAAGGTAATATATTTATATTTTTTCATTTTAACTGGGATTTTCTGGAAACAGTGCCTTATCTAGCCAGAAATGACAAACGAGGCAATTTAAGGCACCCTGCTAAGAAAGGGGTAACCTATTTTTGATAACCATTTGAGTTTGTTCCCTTCAAATTTTGCCATGAAATATCAAGTATTTAAAAAATATATAGTGGGGCAGCTAGGTGGATCAGTGAATTGGAGAATCAGGCCTGGATATGGAACATCCTGGGTTTGAATCTGACCTCGGACACTTCTTAACTATGTGATACTGGGCAAGTCACTTACCCCCACTGCCTAGGTCTTATTGCTCTTCTATCTTAGAACCAATACACAATATTGATTCTAAGATGGTAAGTGAGGGTTTAAATATATATAGATATATATATACACACATACACATTATATACATGTACCATATCAAACACTGAAAAATAATAATTTAATGAAAAACATCCACAAATTGTTATCTAATATTTTTCCTCTCTAGATTTGTTATTTTTATTGGTGTAAGAAACTTCTAGTCAGGAAAGTTCTTCTACTAATGCAGACTGATAAATGTTTAGCAACATAGGTTCAAAGATTTAGAGTCAGAAGTACCTCAAAGGTCATTGAGTCCAACTTCCTCATTTAATAACATAAAAAAATTTTTTTAAACAATCCAGGCTCTGGAAATCAGTCTGTCAAGCTAGAAGGAGCCACTCCAAATCTACATTTTATATAATCTCAACTGGGTCCTCATTATTGCAATACAATCTAATTCTTATACTCTAGCATAGTTGATTCTCTATCACTTTCCCCATGGTGGGGTACATAAATCTTCTCTTCTCTCCTCTTGCCTTCTCTATTATCTCTTCTCCTACTTTTAATAGCTGAAATATTCACCTCAAGGTTTACTAGGAAGAAAAAAAGGCCATTCACACTGAACTTCTCCCTTCCATATCATATAACACCTTGACATCTTTGGGACAGCTAGGTGACACAATGGATAGAGTGCTAATTCTGGAGTCAGTAAGACCCGAGTTCAAATCCAACCTCAGGTACTTACTAGCTATGTAACCTTGGGCAAAGCAGCATCTAACTCTTAGGGTTTTTGTAAGGATGAAATGAGGTAATAATTGTAAGTCTTTAGACATTATACTTGGCATAAAGTAAGTGCTATATAAATGTTAGCTATCTATTCTTCCTTATGTTTTTCTTGATAACTCCAGTCTCAGTTTCTTACAACACTGATCAATTCTCTCCAGGCCTTGAAATTACTTCCCCTCCCATCTTTAAACCTCTCCCTCTTCCCTGATGCCTTGATCTCTCTATACTTAAAAAATCTTTATTGAAATCTTTATTGAAAATTCCAGAGGGACAGAACCAGGATGGCAAAGAAGGTACAGGGATCCATCTGAGTTCTATCAAATTGCCCTCCAAAAAAAGCAGGGTGGGGCTGATAGAAAAGAGGGAAAATTGGAGGAAGTAGAGGTCAGAAACTAAATAGTTAAATAGGATGGAAAGTAATACATAGTAATCATAATGGTGCACATTTTTTACATGTTTCTCTAATAAAGGCCTCATTTCTCAAATATAAAGAGAAATTAGTTGAATGTATAAGAATAGAAGTCATTCCCCAATTAATAAATGGTCAAAGGTTATAAATAGGCAGTTCTCAGACAATTCAATTAAAGCTCTCTATAGTCATATAAAAATGCTCTAAATCACTATCATTTCAAGAAATGCAAATTAAACAATTCTGAGGTACCACCCCACACCTATCAGACTGGCTGTTGTGACAGATAAGGAAAATGACAAAACTTGGAAGGTATGTGGGAAAGCTGGGACCCAAATGCGTAGTTGGGGGAGTTGTGAACTGATTCATTCAGGAGAGCAATTTGGACCTATAGCCAAAAAGCAATTACAGTTCATATCCCAAAGAGAAAAAAAGGGGGGGTCAATATGTACAAAATATTTAAAACAGCTTTTTAGGGGGGCAAAGATTTGGAAAGTAAGGGGATACCCATCAATTGGGGGAATGGCTGAGTAAGTTATAATATATAATGAAATATTATTGTGCTATAAAAATGACAAACAGGAAGAGTTCAGAAAAACCTGGAAAGACTTACATGAACTAAAGCAGAATAAAATAAGCAGAACCGGGAGAAGAATACTGTGAACAACTATGAATAACAACTATTCTAAGCAATACAATGATCCTAAATTACTCCAAAGGACTTGTGATAAAAAATGTCATCTACTTTCAGAGAAAAATAACTGAGTTTGAATCCAGACTAAAGCAAACTTTTTTCACTTTCTTTTTTTTTCTAATATGGAGAAATGTTTTACATGATTGCATATGTAAAATCTCATAGATAACTTACCATTTGAAGGGGGTGGGAATTGGGGGGAAAGGAATGGAATGGGAGAATTTGGGAGTTAATATTTTTTTGGAAATATTGTAAACTTTTTATATGTAAATTGGGGGGAAAATAAAGTTTAATTTTAAAAAATCTTTACTTAATCTCTATGATCCACCTTAAGGAAACTCCTAGAAAAGGACAATTTGTCTCTACTTCTCATTTCTCTCATCCACTTCTCATCTGCCTGGAATCTAACTTTTAAAACATTTGACTCAACTCATTCCCTTAAAAATTACCATTAATCTCTTAAAGGCCAAATCCAATGGTGTTTTCTCAATATCAGACATCATCTTTTTTGACCTCTCTGCAGCATGTGAACTAGCCTATCACCTCTCCTTTCTGAGTTTTTGTCACAATACTATCTCTTAATTTCTTCCTGTTTGTGTTATTGATCCTTTTCAGTTTTAGCAGAAGTTAGGTCTTTCTGATTCTCTATCCACTCTACAATGCTGCCTGACATCTAGACTTTATTCCACAAATAATTACTAAAGGCTATGTAATGGGAAATTCTTTTTGAAATTATTTGCAGCAATCACTATATATGAATCAGAGAATTTGCTTAACAAATAGCCCAGATAAAATAATCTTTCTTTTAAATCTAAGTGTATTTTTCACTTATAATAACAGATGAAACTGAAATGAGGTTGTTTAAAAACCTGGAAGGGTTGTACTGTCAGGCAAACTAATCTCTTAGATATAAAACTTTAATATAGAAATGTTAACATAAGAAAAAGTGTTAAATTTTATATTTGCCTGTATTCTGACACTCTGGGGCTTGATATCAGGAAGGTACTCATAGAATCTCAGAGTGAAAGAGATTTTTTTCCATCCTCTTTAATTCTAGGGTCTTCCCTTTGATTATCTCCAATTTATCCTGTTTATATCTTGTTTGTACCTAGTTTTTGTATGTTGTCTCTCCAACTAGAACATGAGTTCCTTGAAAGAATTGTCTTTTGCCTTTCTTCATATGCCCGGTGACTGAAGGTGGTAAACTAGAGGTAGTTAATAAATGCTTGTTGACTGACTGACATCAGAGGATATCAAGTTCACCCTATACTTGAACAAGAAACACCTCTATGAAATCCCTGATAAGTTGTTACAGAGACTTTGCTTGAAGACTTTTGAATGCAGAAGAACTCACTATCACTGAGGTAGTCCATTCTACTTGTGATATCTTTAATTGAAAGTAAATTTTTCCTTAAATTAAAATCTGCTTTTTTAAACATGCCTCCCTACCTTGTATATACAAGATTGGTTTTAAAAATCCAAGTATATCCCTATGAAATTTCATCTTCAGAAGGCTGAACTCAGCATTTAAGCTGTTCCAAACATTTTTGATACTGACTTTAGAATCCATCGTGCTAGCTATGCCTTCCCAGTTTTAAGTCATCTGCAACTGATCTTTATTCATGTCAATAATAGAAGGATTCTAAAAGCACTCAAGTAAGACTTCTTCTAAGTAGAAAAACACAATGCTTTCTAAGTATGTTGTCTACAAATGAAGTCTAGGAATTGATTGAGTTTATTTTTTAGAGGGCAGAGCCAAGATGGCAGAGAAAAATCAGGGATTTGCCTAAATTCTCCCAAACTCCCCTCTAAACAACTTTACAATAACACCTCAAATTGAATTCTAAATGGCAGAAACAAAAAAAAAGTAGGGGTAAAACAAAAGGACAACTTGGGAGGTAGGCAGGAAAGGTCTAACTCATCAGGGTGATGGGCAGACTTGGAACTAAATGGAGACTGAAATTGCTGGAGTGCCCGCAACAGACCTTGGAGGTAATAGTTCATAAACAGTGGCAGAAGCAGTTTCCAAAGTTCCCAACTCACAGACAGGAAGGAAGTCAGATAACTGGTCAGAAAATTACAGAGGACCCTTTGTTGGCACTGAGTGCAAAACTCTGTTTCACTGCCCATATGCAGTTCTAGGCCATAGTCCCAGTGCTAAGAGAAACATTAGCTCACTAGTGGTTGTGGTAGCAGAGGTGTAAGGACAATAGTCACAGTTCTAAGACAGAGGAGAGTGCTTCTAGTCATTCACAGACCAGAACACAGAGAAGTAACCATACTTCTCTTTAGAATCATACCCACCTTGGAAAAACTGAACTCACAGATTCTCAGAGTTATCTCTGAAAACAGCAGCATGAAAGGCCTGAAGCTTGGGACAGTGCCTCTTTCACCTTGGGAGCAGAACATAATGGTATAAGTCAAGAAATAGGTTGGGAAAAAATAAGCAAACAGAAGAAGAACCTGACCACAGAAAATTACAGTGAAGACAGGGACAATCAAGACACAAAACCAGAAGAAGTCAATGAAATCCTAACAGCCACATACAAAGCTCCAAAGAAAAAGGTGAACTGGTCACAGTCCCCCCCAAAAAAAATAATTTCTAGAAGATCTCAAAAAGGATTTTAAAAATATAAGAGACAGAGGAAAAATTGGGAAAAGAAATGAAAGTGATGCAAGAAAATCATGAAGATCCTAGGTTCAAATCTGGCCTCAGACACTTCCCAGCCATGTGACCCTGGGTAAGTCACTTGACCCCCATTGCCTAGCCCTTACCACTCTTCTGCCTTGGAGCCAATACACAGTATTGACTCCAAGACGGAAGATAAGGGTTTAAAAAAAATCATGAAGAGAGTTAACAGCTTGTAAAAAGAGGCACAAAAAAATACTTAAGAAAATAATATCTTAAAAACCGGGATTGGCCAAATGGAAAAGGAGATACAAAAGCTCGATGGAGAAAATAATTTCTTAAAGACTAGAATTAGGTAACTGAAGGCTATGACTCCATGAGACACCAAGAAACAATAAAGTAAGCCAAAATAATGAAGAAATAGAAGAAAATGTGAAATATCTCACTGGAAAAGTAAATGACCTGGAAAACAGATCAAGGAGAGATAATTTAAATCATTGGACTAGGGGGCAGCTAGGTGGCTGAATAGATTGAAAACCAGATTTAGGGATGGGAGGTCCTGGGTTCAACTCTGGCATCAGATACTTCCCAACTAAGTGATCCTGGGTAAATCACTTTGCCCCATCTGCCTAGCCCTTATACTCTTCTGCCTTGGAATCAATACAATGTATTAACTTTAAAATGGAAGGTAAATGTTTTTTAAAAAAAAAAGTCATTGAACTATGTGAAAATCATCATTTTTTTAAAAGAGCCTAGATATCCTATTTCAAGAAATTATCAAAACTGGCCTGATATACAAGATCTTATAGGGCAAAACAGAAATTGAAAGAATATATCAATTATCTCCTGAAACAGATCTTAAAATGAAAACTCCCAAGAATATTATAATCCAATTTCAGAGCTTTCAGACCAAGGAGAAAAATACCAAAAGTAGCCAAAAAGGAAATAATTTGAATATCACAGAGCCACAGTCAAGATAACATAAGATTCCTAAATCTTCTACATGAAAAGATCAGAAGGCTTGGAATATGATATTCTGAAAGGCAAGGAAGCTAGGAATGCAAGCAAGAATAACCTACCCAGAAAAACTAAGTATAAATTTTAAGGGAGAAAAATAGATATTCAATGAAATGGAGGACTTTCAAGCATAATGATGAAAAAAGACCAGCGCTAAATGGAAAATTTAACTTTTTAATACAAAACTTCAATTGAAACATAAAAAGGTAAGCATGAAAGAAATCATAAAGGATTCAATAAGGTTAAACTTTTATATTCTTACATGTGAAGATGTTATTTGTAACTCCTAAGAACTTCATCATTAGAAGTATATACATAGACAGAGGTAATATGTATGAGTTGACTCTGATGGGATGATACAAAAAAAAAATAAGTGGGGGTGGAGAGGAGAGGGATGAAATAGGAGAAAGGGAATGGGAAAGGTAGAATGAGATAAATTACCTTACATAAAATGGATGAAAGGAATAACTTTTATAGAGTTTATTCTTCTTAGAGAAAGTTTATTCTTAGATTTCTCTATTTTCTAAAATCTCTGTTGGAATTGTTCATACCATATTCTCAAATAAACTAATATATGAGAGGGTAAAGAAACTTTCCTCAATCCATACAAACCTTCAGTTTTACTAAAATTCCATGGGACAAGAGTTGTATTCAATAAGGTTAGGTCAGATATTTTCCCCTCTCCTGTTCTTTTCTCAAAATGAATGTTTTCTTTAGTTCTTTGATACTGTGTAGTTACTAAGTCCAGAAGGTAAAACAATTTTCTTTCTTTTAGTAAATTATTGGCAGTTCCTTTTATTCTCAAATTTTTGCTTGTCTTTCATAAGGATTAAAAATGAAAGGATTAAAGATTCTTTAGAGTAGAGCAACTCTAAAATTAACTCTATTAATAAAACTATTATTAACATTTAAGAATTTTAATAATGACATTTATATAGTCTTTTAAGGTTCACAAAGTGAAGCAAGTAGAATAATATAGTAGAAAGACCACTTACTGGAATCTGAGGACCCAGTTAAAATCCTGTCTCTGATGTTTACTATCTGTGTGACCTTAAAGAAGTCATTTCATTTTTTTGGGGGGGTCTCAGTTCCCTCAACTGTAAAATGGGGGGGGGGTTGTGCCAGATAGCTTCTATGATACCTCCTAGTTCTAGATTTATGAAATGATTGCATACATATTATGTTGTATATTATTGTTGTTCTCTAGCTAACTGGATTGTTAAATGGATCAAGTGGGACAATATATTGTAAAGATTTGAAATCGCAATACATTATATATATGTTAGCTATGACTATTATTATTATTACTCTTTTATCATTTGGACTGGTTTTGCTAACTGAAAAAACCTCCTCTTCCATTTGTTTCTTGCTCTTCTACCTTTGTATAAGGTGCACCATAGCTTGAACAATTTCTTTATTCAATTTTCCATACCATATTCCCATCATCCTTTAAACCTCAACTCAGAATCTGTCTTCTTAATCTAACTCATAATTAATGAGTTCAAGTAAGTCCCATATATCTAGCTTGACACTCTATCATCACTCATCCCCCAAGAAACTTCTATAAAATTTAAGTATGTAACTATATATTTTGACTTTAACAAAATCTCATACAGAAAATTCCAGACTTACAAAACAGATGCATTAGGGCATGTTTATTCTCATTACAAAAGTATTCTTCCTTCACTTAATCACTTAAATAGCTGCCTAGATTTTCTTCTCTTTCCCTCTCCTAGAGCATTAAAGTGAATATTTACATTATTAACTACTTGACAGACAGGCCTAAGGATTAGAGAAATTTACAGCTATCTTGTTCAAAGACATTCGAAGATAAAGATCAATCAGAAATTAATATAAAAAATTCCTGAAATTACCAGGGAAGTTAGTGGAAACACAGAATCCAATTGCTAAAATCCTGCCTAAAATTATTCAACTAAGGTACACAAGAAAATGGTTCTTACAGTGCTAGAAATAATAAGTCTCCTTTATAGTCAATCAACTCCTAGCACAAACTCTCTATCCACTTTTCTCCTCTGATCTTTCAAATACCCCTGGGTCCCAGGGGTACAAAACTGGTCTCATCATATTTTCATCTACTAAACCAGTACAAGGCATTTGCCTCTAAATGGCCATTTCAGCTTCATGGCAAAGGGCTTTCTAATTCAATCACAGTGTCATTCATTCATCTTAATGTGCCAAAAGTGATGCTGCTAATTTATCAAGACATTAGAAGAAACTTTAACTAAATTACAAGTGGCAACAAGGTTCAATGAAAAGTCATGGACTCATGGGGATCTGGGATATAGTGCCAGCTATGACACTAATTAGCTGTGTGGCCTTGGATATTTTGCACACTGCCTGGCACACAAAAGGCAATTAATAAATGTTTACTGAATAAGTGAATAAAGTTAACCTTTCTGGGTATCAGTTTACTTATTTATTAAATGAGGGAACTAGACTAAATGATACCCAAGATCTTTTGTATGGTTATCTAAAAATGGAAGACTGAAACTGGCTTGCAACTATGAAAGGGGTCATTTCCATAAAGGAATGATCTCATTTTCCAACCAACAGTGTAGATCTTGACAATCACAGGTTTTCATTATTCTGTTTTGATTTCTGTCCACACGTTCCTAAGAATCTGTACAGGGAGGCTTTCCAGTGTTTTAGGGACCTACCTATCTAGATGTCTCTTAATTTGGCATGGTTACTAAGGAAGTGAATATGGTCTTACTGTACAACTGTCCCTCTTGTATTCCAGTCACTGCTGCCACTTATATGTTTTATATCTCACTTGGTTAGTATTTATAATCAGAAAGTCATTGAGTAAAGTTATTTCCTCTGACCTCTTAGGCTTACAGAATTATAGATTTTAAGCTGAAAGGGGTATGTAGTCTAGCTTCCTTGTTTCACAGATGAGGAAACCAAGGACAAGGGAAGTTAAGTAACGTGTTTAATGTCTCATGGACAGTAAGCAGCAGAGCTGAAAATTAAACCCAAGTCTACTGATCTCAAATCCCGCCCTTTCTACCACACTGAGCTAACACCCAACGATTTTAACAGAGGGATAAGAGAGTCCTTGTTGGAGGAAAGCCATTAAGACAGGTTTCTATAGAATTAAATGTATTTTTTGGTCAACAAAAACCAGGCACAACAGTTGTTATAATCAGTTAATTGTCTGATGGTAAATATGTGACCTGCTGTAGAATATTTCATGTTTGAAGGTCTGTCTGTTCCTTTCTCATACTTCCATCAAGGATACCCTTGATTAATTTGCAAACTATTCTTCAAAACTTTATAGAGTTGGAAAAGTAGGCATATGTGTTGGTAATTATTGACATTTTCTCAATTGCCTTTTTTTCCAGTAGTAATACCGCTTATGATTCTGTCCAAACATCTGGCATCATCCTCTCTTTCAGGGATCTTGAAAACTGGTTTCTCAATAGCCTCAAAGTTGTGTTACCTCCAGCGTGTGTCTCATCTGTGTAGACATGATCTAAGTTTTAGTATCATTTATACTTCTGCATGCAGGACATCACTGTGATGTTAGAATATAAAAAATTAATTAATAAATGAATAAAGAATTTATTAAGGGAGTATTACATGCAAAACACTATACAAAGTGTTGGGGATAAAAAAGAAAATTAAAGCAGACTTGTTCTCAAGGAGCTCACATTCTAGTAGGAGAGATGACATAAATGGAAGGTTTTAATTGCAAGTCACATTGGAATACAGCAGCAAAGTGGATGATAATGTCTTTTCTTTAATATCATATTAAATGTCATGGTTCCACTGTTATTGATGGGAGAGGGAAGGCTTGTTATAGTTATCATGACTCATCCTCCCCATTAATTTTTGCTCATTGTCCTTTCATTTCCATTCTTAAATATTCTTGATGATTTGGCCTTAAATTGAACCTTTTATCAAGCTTTCTTTTACTTTCTTTTTCCATCCACCATTTCTTATCATTCATAAAACAATACCTTCCACTATTTCCTATTGTAAGGCTTTTATAAGTGACACTAAACTGTTTTTATACTTGGCTACCATATCCCTCTGTTTTAGTAAGTACATCATGGCTAAGGCCATTTCTAGGCTCTTTTGTTTTCTTGTAGCAACTGGCTTATCTCTGTCAAACTTCTTTCAGAAAAGAAGATAGTCTGTATAGATTGCTTCCTGTAAAAAAAAAATTATCAAGAAACTCTGCATTTTCTGCTTTGTGATAGCAAAAAATTGGAAAATGAGGGGATGCCCTCCAATTGGGGAATGGCTAAACAAATTGTGGTATATGCTGGTGATGGAATACTATTGTGCTCAATGGAATATATACTGGAGGAATTCCATGTGAATTGGAAAGACCTCCAGGAATTGATGCAGAGTGAAAGGAGCAGAACCAGGAGAACATTGTACACAGAGACTGATACACTGTGGTAAAATCGAATGTAATGGACTTTTCAGAGAGACATATGAGAAAGAACGCTATCCACATCCAGAGGAAGAACTGTGGGAAAAGAAACACAGAAGAAAAACAACTGCTTGAACCCATGGGTCGATGGGGCTATGATTGGGAAAATAGACTCTAAAAGATCACCCTAGTGCGAATATTAATAATATGGAAATCAGTCTTGATCAATGACACATGCTAAATCCAGTGGAATTACGCATCAGATATGGGAAGGGGGTGGGAGAAGGGGAAGGAAAGAACATGAGTCTTGTAACCATTGAAAAATATTCTAAATCATCTAATTAAATAAAAATTTAAAAAATAAAATAAAAAAGAAGCTATGTATTTTCTATCAATAGTTTTGAGAACAGAAAAAAAAAACATGATGGAAAAGAAAAGGAGCTTCCAATATAAATATATTCAAATGATACAATTCAAATATTAAGATATCTATTGATATCATATCTAGGTATTGAGGAACTTTGTAACATGCCCTGATTCTCATTTTCCAAGTAAGGAAATCAAAGGATGTCAAATGTGGTAAGCATTTAGAACCTTTAGTCACTCGATCTGTTTATCCCACTTAAAAAGTCATACTATGTTTTGTTGAAATTATACCATACCATGTGAGGCTGAAAAATTGAATATCATAAGGATTCCTCATAAAAGATCTTTGAAAAGCAGTCTCTGTAAGGATTTAAGAGATAGCTCGGCATTACTGATAAAAGTAGGGCTGTTCATGGGCAAATTCCTGCAATTTGGCTACAAACTAGAAGCCCAATTTAACTTATAAGGCAGTACTACAAAGTGGTAGCATTGGTAGTATAACCTACTTGCCAATGCTGAAGACTGCATGTCAACAAGCAATACCATTTTCCATAGTTCTGGGTTCTGGCAACCAATGTTCAGGTATTCATTGGTTGGGTTCTTACTCCTCAGTACTGTTTTGTCCCAGAATGACACCTTATCCACATTCCACTGCCCTGTGGTAAGTTTTTGGAAGTAGAGAATGCACAAGATGGCTCTATTTTTCTACTTACTTAAATAGATCCATTCAATATTTTAATTTATTTGATATTAATTTAAGTGTTTTAACTTTTAGATCACAACAGAGAAAACACTGAAAAACTGATTGTATACAAATTCCAAAGAACAGAAACACCTCCACCTGGAAGGGTGCTAAATAGCAACTTCTTGATGTGTTTTAGAGGTATTTCCTTCACCTTGAAAGAGTTTGAGAAGGTGGGAGCAGTCATTATTTGTGTCATTTCACAATTGGGGTGATTAAGGCCAATAAGATGAGGTGATGTCTTCTAGGTCATCTTGCAAAATGAAAAAAAAAATGTAACAGGATGTAAACTTTACATTTGATGATCTTTTTACTTGACTACATTCTAAAATTCAACTTGAAAACTTCCAAAAGATGTACACTACAAATCTGTGACTTTTGACTGTTCCATAGCAAAAAGACATTTTTCCCACAACCCTATAAAGGCAAGCCCATAGCACACAGCTAGTACAGAGAAGGGTAAAAATCATAACGCATACAAAAACAGACTAAAAATAAATCACATAGGAAATGCAATTAAGTTTAATTACATTGAATGCTAATACTCCCTTTGCAATCATAAAAACAAATGTTTAAAATATTTTCTAATGAAAGGAAAAGCCACCAGGAGAATATTATCAAGCTAAAAATAGAACATTTGTTTAATGTTTGAATGTTATATCATTACTCTAAATCCAACATGACCTAGATTTTCAAAATAAAAATAATTCTTTTTATTTTACTAATTTCTATGCATCTGAATAAGAACAACAATAATTTCCAAAAAAATGTCTCAAAGACATCTGAAAACCACCAAAGAGATATGCTGACACTTTGAGTAAGCAGCAATCACCAAATGTCAAGTAAGTCCTACTATACTGGGTACCGTTAGATATCCCTGTACTCATTTCTTATTGTAGAGGAATCTTTTACCAATATTCCAGCAAAGTGGCAGCACAACTGGTAATGTTCACTGGCCCCTGGGTACAGAAAAGATGCAGTGAAAGAAAATAATAAAATGAGACCTGAATACATTTTTCTTAACTCTCTTCGGGATCTTTGAAGGACTCAGAGATTTAGATTCCTTTAAAGGAAAAGGAGGGAGTTCCATGCAGGAGGCAGGGTGGGATCATGTTTATCAGTCACAACAGTTCATCTGGGCCTGGATCCAGGTAGTCTGCCTGTCTAAGTCTGATGAAATATAGGCGCCACCAGGTAACAGAAGCGGTCCAGGAGCTTGCCAGAAGCATGTAACTCAAAACTAAAAAATGAAATTAAAATACTACTTCAGCCAGGCAATTTCTTTCCTCAGGATTCAATAACTACAAACTATGGCGTCTGAAGAACAGAAGACAATCCCTGGTATGTTTTCAGTTCCTTCTCCCCCATACAAGCAGAAACATTCAAGCCAGAAAAGATGTATGCATACAAACATTATCAGCTTGTTTCTAAAACAGCATTTCCATAGCACATTACAGTGTTTCAGGAGACATGACATATCTACCCTCCCTTCCAAAGTTTCCCTTCTTCTGTCTTTACCATATACTGCATTTGTGTAGCTTTAGCACTACCAAAAGGAGCAGGATTGACAGCTCAAAAGGCTGAAGCCTTCATGTACCCCGAGGGCAGGTACTGCAGGGCAGTGGTTGGAGCACAGAATGCCTGACCTTGCTCTGTCAATAAACCTGAGCCCTGACCTGTCAGTCCCCTGAGCCAACTACTCTGACTATCCTTGTTTTTAATTGTTCTAAAAATGGCTCTTCATTTAAAAGTACCTTTGTATAAACACCCCACAGGAACTGACAGTCATCAAAATTACCACACAGTTCTAGTTTTTAAGAAGTACTAGGAAAAATCATTCCTCCAAGGTAAGGCTTTGCAAAAACATTTTCCACTGCTGAGCAAAATAATCATCATCATTTTCAGCTTGCTCTTTTACTAACACTAATTTTGAATTTTAAGAATATTAATACTGGACTTTAGGTCTACTGTTTAATTTACATGTAGACACATTAGAAAGATATGTGATACTCACAGAAGCAAGCTCTCCCTCTCAAACCAGTGTAATAAATTCTAAAGTTTGAAAGGAAAGCTAAAGTCTCAGGCTTCTTGGGAAGAAGCTTCATACAGGTTTTGGAGAAGAGAACAAACTTTCCACCTAAAAGCTTTAATCCACACATTTTTTTAATGAAAAGAAAGGGAAATAAAGGAGAGAGAAGTTTTGAACTGATTCTTTTTTCTGGGAAGAAAAAATAAAAAAATCAATGGATTAAATCAGAGTTGGAGATATGTGCAAAAGTTAAATAAATCTTTAATTCTATGAAAGATACAACAGAGATTTCATAAATCGTGGTTTTGGTTTTTTTTTTGTTGTTGCTGCTTTACATATTTTAATCTAGCCCCTACTTAGACAATACAAAAGCAATAAAACTTTAAACATAATTTTTTTTAATTTAAGGGCCAGAATAAATCATTTTTGACCCTACTGATATGATATTTCCTCAAAGACCAAGACATTTTATCTTTTTCACCACTACCCCCAAAGTGAGAGCTGAACAGCTTAAGAACATATTTCTTAGCTAGCATTACTCAGACTTTGTATCATCATAAGCTACTTGTGTGAAGGCAAAATTCCATAAAAAAAGAAACTTTCTTAAGTATTAAAATAACAAACTTTTCTGTAGATGTACAAGCTAGTTGCTAGGGATAGTCTTGTAGACTTTTAAAAGCTTTTAACTTTTAAGTCTTGTAGACATTTAAGAGTTGGAAGAAATCTCAGAGGTCATATAATTTAACCTCTTCATTTTACAGAGAACCCAGAGGAGAGGTGACTTGCCCAATATCACACAATTAGGACTAGAATCTGGGCAACATGATTCTCTTAGTCTTATATTCTTTCCTTTTTTCATGAAAAACATATTTCTATATTAGCTATGTTTTTTTTAAAAAGGCAAGAAACATAAAGAAAGTAAAAAATAGTATGCTTCAATCTATATTCCAAGTTCAACATTCTTTCTCTCAGGAGGTGGATAGTATTTTTCAATATGAGTCCTCTGGAACTAACTTGGATCACTGTATTGATCAGAAACTGAATCTTTCATGATTGATCATTATACAATATTGCTATTACTATGTAAAATGCTCTCCTAGTTCAACTCACTTCACTTTGTATCAGCTCATGTAAGTCACTTCAGGTTTTTCTCAAACCACTCCCTTGTTGTTTCTTATGCCACAATAGTATTCCATTACACTTATATGACACAATTTGTTCATCCATTCCCCAAATGATAGATGTCTCCTCAATTTTCAGTTCTTTGCCATTACAAAAAGAGCTGTTATAAATAATTTTGTACATATAGGTCCTTTCCCTTTTATTTTGATTTTAATAGGACATACTGTTGGGTCAAAAGGTATGCAATTTTATAGCCCTTTGGGTATAGTTCCAACTTGTTTTCCAGAATGTGTAAGAGACTAATATATTGTAAGAGAATAAGACTGCAGACAACCTGGGGAAAAGATGCAATGAATGGAAGCTTGGAGACCCAACCATCAAGGAAAAATTCCAGGGGAGAATGTGACCTGGAGAAGGCAGTTAAAAACAGGAACACACAAACTGCTTCTGGCTGACTCTTTTTCCTTAGACTATTGGGAGAGAGAGCTGAAGATTTTCCTCTGCCTTTTGGTCACTAATTTCTTCTCTGAGATATTGGAGTTTGACTCTGAAGGCCCTTTCAAAACTGTTAAAGACATCCCTCTTATAAGACTATAAAAATTTAATTATTTAATTTAAGATTTATTCTAGATTAAGGAAATCCTAACCCCTCTCTCCTATCCAACCTCCTTTTCTCTTCCTTCCTTAAAATAAACTCCATTTCTAACAAATTTAGAGAGTGAGTTATCCATCAGATTTTTTAGTCAACTTACTCAGTCTGAATCCCAACTTCACTCCAATGGAAGTTGGTGGGAGGGAAGGAGGGAGACGGGGTCTGACTCTTCACTACTGTATTGCTCAGTGTGCTTGCTTAGCAGCCCCCTATTACCATAAACCACCTAACTAAATAGCCACCTAATACAAATGGTTGGATCAGATCACAACTCCACCAAGAGTTCATTAGTACATCTATTTTTCCATATACTCTAGCATTTATCTTCTTTTTCTTTCACATTAGTTAATTTGAAGGGTGTGAGGTGGTTCCTCAGAGTTGTTCTAATTTGCATCTCTTTAATCAACAGTGACTTAGAACATTTTTTCATATAACAATTGATAGCTTTGATTTCTTCTTGATTCTTTCTTTTAAAAAGTAAGAGTGATTTTATAAAAGCTTCTTTACAAAGGAGTTTGACTACCTATTTGTACCAATCAAAAGCTCACAAAAGAATTAGAATTGGCCAAATAGAAGCTAATGATATAACATAATAATATAATATAAGACATGAAGAAATAATAAAACAGAATCAAAAGAATGAAAAAATAGAAGAAAATATGAAATATCTCATTAAAAATTGACAGAAAAAAATCTAGGAGAGACAATCTAAGAATTATTGAACTACCTGAAAGTCATGATAAAAAAGAAGCATAAACAAAATATTACAAGTAATTATGAAAGAAAACTGTCCTGATATTCTTGAATAGAAATTGAGAGAATTCACCAGTCACCTCCTGAAATAAACCAAATGACAACTCACAGGAAAATTATAGTCAAATTCCAGAGCTACTAGGTCAAGGAGTAAACACTGCAAGTGGCCAGAAAGAAACAATTCAAATATCAAAAGTCAGGATTACATAGGACTTAGTAGCTTCTACATTAAAGGTTCAGAAGGCAAAGGAACTAGGTTTGCAACCAAGAATCACTTATCCAGCAAAACTGAGTATATTCTTTTAGGGGAGAAATGGTTATTTAATAATTTTAGTAATTTAATAAAATAGAAGATTTTCAAACATTACTGATGAAAAGAACAGACCTAAATAGAAAATATGATGTTCAAATATAAGACTTAAGAAAAACATAAAAAGGTAAACATGAAAGACAAAACTTAAAAGATTCAATAAGGTCAAATTGTTTCTATTTCTACATAGAAAGATATTTGTAACTCTTTAAAATTTTCTCATTATAAGAGCAGTTAGAAGGAATTTACACAGGCAGAGGATGTGGGAATAAGCTGATTAGGATGGCATGATATGCAAAAAAATCAAGGGGGTGAGAATTGCACTGAGATAAAAAGGAAGAAAGAGATAGAATGTGGTAGATTATCTCACTTAAAAGAGGCATGAAAAAACTATTACAGTGGAGGAAAGGATAAGGATGGTGATGTACAATGCTTAAACCTTACTCTCCTTGGAATTAGCTCAGAGAAGGAATAACAACTATACTCATTTGGGTATAGAATCCTATCTTACCTATAGAGAAGAAGGAGGGGAATAAGATGGGGGTGGGGGAAGAAGAATAGCCAGAAGGGAAGTAATTAATAAAAGAAGGGGAGGTGATTAAAAGCAAAATACTTGTGAGGAGGGACAAAGAGAAAGTAGAGAGAAAGAACAGTATCAGAAGGGGAAAATGAGATGGGGGGAAGATACAGTTAGCAATCATCACTGTGAATTTGAACAGGATGAACTCACCTATAAAACAGAATCAAATAGCAGAGAAGATCAAAAACCAGAATTCTATGATCTCTGTTTACAAGAAACACATTTACATAGAGAGTAAAGGTAAAAGGTTGGAGCAGAATCTATTATGCTTCAGCTGAAGTAAAAAAAGCAGAAGTAGCAATCAGGATCTCAGACAAAGCTAAAGCAAAAAAAATCTAATTAAAAGAGATAATGAAGGAAATTACATCTTGATAAAAGGTACTATAGACGATGAAATAATAGCAATACTAAACATATATGCTCCAAATGGTATATAGCCTTCTAATTTTTAAAGGAGAAATTAAATGAGCTTCAGAAGAAAACAGACAGTGAAACTATACTAGTGGGGGGACCTCAAACTTACTCTTACAGAATTAGATAAATCTAACAAAAAATAAACAAGAAAGAAGTAAAGGAAGTCACTGAAATTTTAGAGATGTTACATTTAATAGTTCTCTGAAGAAAACTGAATGGAGATAAAAAAGGAATATACCTTCTTTTCAGCAGTACATGGCATCTACACAAAAACTAACCATGTACCTGAGCATGAAAACTTCACAACCAAATGCAAAAAAGCAATAATAAATATATCCATTTCAGATCATAAAGAAATAAAATTACAATTGATAAGGATCCATGTAAAGACAAATTAAAAATTAATTGAAAACTAAATAACCTAATTCTAAAAATGAGTGGGTCAAGGACAAATCATAGAAACAATCAATAATTTCATTTGTAAGAAATTTAAAATGAGGAGACAACATATCAAAATTAACAGGCTAGAGCCAAAACAGTACTTAAACGGAACAGTTCTATCTCTGAACAATTAGATCAATAAAATAGAAAAATAGCAGATCAGTGAATCAGGCATGTAACTCAAAAAAACAAACAAAATAGAAAAATAATAACTTTTAAATCCCCAACTAAAAACTAAATTAGAAATCTTAAAAATCAAAGGAGAAATTAATGAAATTGAAAATAAGAGAACTATTGAACTAATAAATAAGATTAGGGGATGGTTTTATGAGAAGAATAAAAATTTAAAAGAGCATTGGTTAATTTGATTTAAAAAAGGAAAGAATAAAATCAAATTACCAGTATCAAAAATGAAAAGGGTGAATTCACCATCAATGATGAGGAAATTAAAGAAATCATTAGGAGCTATTTTGCCCAATTATATGACAATAAATCGGGTAATCTAGGGGAAGTGAATATTTACAAAAATATAAATTGCCCAGATTAACAAAAGAGGAAATAGAATACTTAAATAATTCTGTATCAGAACAAGCCATCAAAGAATTCCCTAAGAAAAAGTCCCCAGGGCCAGATGCATTCACAAGTGAATTCTATCAAACATTAAAAAGCAATTCCAACACTATATAAAATGTTTTGGAAAATAGGCAGCGAAGGAGTTCTACCAAATTCTTTTTAAGACACAAATATGGTCCTAATACCTAAGGTAGGAAGAGCAAAAACAGAGAAAGAAAATTACAGACCAATTTCCTTAATGACTATTGTCATTAAGATTAAATAAAATGCTAGCAATGAGACTATAGCAATATATGACAAAGGATCATTTGCTATGACCATGTGGGATTTATACCAGGAATGCAAGGCTAGTTTAATGTTAGAAAAACTATCAGCATAATTGACCACATCAATAAGAAAATTAACAGAAATCACATGATTATATTAATAGATGCAGGAAAAGCCTTTAATTAAATGCAACACCCATTTCTATTTAAAACACTAGAAATAAGAGGAATAAATGGCCCTTTCCTTAAAATGATAAGTAACATCTATCTGAAACCATTAGCAAGTATCATCTGCAATAGGGATAAGTTAGAAGCCTTCCCAGTAAGATTGAGGTGGAACAAGGATGACCATTATCACCACTATTATTTAATATTGTACTAGAAATGCTAGCTTTAGCAATAAGAGAAGACAAAGACACTAAAAAGATTCAAAAGCAGGAAATTAGGAAACTAAACTCACTCTTTGCAGATGGTATACTTAGAGAAACATAAAGAATGAACTAAAAAATTAGTTGAAATAATTAATAACTTTAGCAAAATTGCAGGATACAAAATAAATCCACATAAATCATCAGCATTTCTATATATTACTAACAAAGTCCAGAAGCAAGAAAGAAAAAGAGAAATTATATTTAAATTGACTCCAGACAAAATAAAATACTTGGGAATCTACTTGCCAAGACAAACACAGGAATTATATAAACATAAATTACAAAACTACAAAACACTTCTCACACAAATAAAGTCAGATCTAAACAATTAGAAAAACATTGATTGCTCAATGTTTAGCCAAGCTAATATTAGTTTGGCCTACCTATGAGCAATCAATTCTACCTAACCTAATTTATTTATTCAGTGCCATACCATCAAACTACCAAAAATTATTTTATAGAAGTAGGAAAAATGTTTACAAAATTAATCTAGAAAAATAAAAGATCAATAATATCAAAGAATTAATGAAAGAAATATAAAGGAAGGTGGGCTAACGTGATCAGATCTTGAAAACTGTAAAGCAGTAATCATCAAAACAATCTGATATTGGCTTGGAATAGATTAGATACTTGTACAATATAGAGGGGTAAATGACCTTAGTAATCTAGTGTTGGATAAACCCCCAAATGCCAGCTTTGGAGATAAGAACTCACTATTTGACAAAACTGCTAGGAAAACAGGAAAACAATATGACAGAAACTAGGTATAGACCAATATCTTATACCCTGTACTAAGATAAGATCAAAATGGGTATATGATTTAGACATAAAGGGCAATATCATAAGTAAATCATGGGAACATAGAATAGTTTACCTGTCAGATGAAGAAGGGAAGAATTTATGACCAAACGAGAGCGAGAACATTACAAGATGTAAAATTAGTAATTTTGAATATATTAAATTTAAAAGTGTTTGTATAAACAGAATCAATATGACCAAGATTAGAAGGGAAACAACAAAACTGGGGGAAAACTGTATAACAAATTTCTCTGATAAAGGTCTTATTTTTCAATATAAAAAGAACTAAGTCAAATTTATAAGAATATAAGCCATTCTCCAGTTGACAAATGGTCAAAGGATATGAACAAGCAGTTTTCAGAAGAAATCAAAACTATCAATAACCATATGAAAAAAATGTTCTAAATCCCTCTTGATTAGAGATATGCAAATTAAAACAACACTGAGGTACTACCTCACACCTATCATACTAGCCAATCTGATAATAAAGGAAAGTGATAAATGGTGGAAGAAATGTGGCAAAATTGGAAAACTAATGCATTGCTGGTAGAATTGTGAACTAATCCAACCATTCTGGAGGGCAATTTGGAACTATGCTCAAAGGACTATAAAACTGTGCATACTCTTTGATCCAATAATATAAGTATTAGATTTGTATCTGAAAGGTTTAAAAAAAGGAGAAAAGGACATAAACAAAAATATTTACAATAGCTCTGTGGTGGCAAAGAGTTGTAAATTGAGATGTTATCCATCAATTGAGAGATGGCTGAACAAACTGTGATATATGATGGTGATGGAATACTATTATGCTATTAAAAAATGATGAACAGGATGATTTCAGGAAAAGCTAGAAAGACTTACATCAACTGATACAGATAAAATAAGCAGAACCAGGAGAATATTGTGCACAGTAACGGCAATCTTATAGGAAGATCAACTGTGAAACTTAGCTACTCTTAGCACTACAATGATCCAGGACAATTCTAAAAGACTTATGATAGGGAATACTATCCACCTCCAGAGAAAGAATTTTTGGAGTCAGAATGCAGATCAAAGCATATTATTTTTCACTTCAGCTTATTTGTGTTTTTATTTTGGGGTTCTGATTTTATATGAGCATTATCTTACAACTATGAACAATATGGAATATTTTGTATGATAATACATGTATAACTCAAGTCAAATTGCTTACAAGCTCTGGGACCAGGGAGAGAAGAGAGGGAAGGAGACAGTTTGGATCTTATAACTTCAGAAAACATGTGAAAAATTGTTATTTGTAATTAGGAAAATATATTTTTAAATGTAATAATTTATTTGTATAAATGTGTATTAAATTTTTGTATAAAAATTGTATAAAAACAAAACAAACTTTCCTACTGAATTCAAAATCTTTTCTTTTGAGATTTATAATTTAAGCTTTATTGATATTCTTTTCTTTTTTACATTATTGTCATCACCTATCCCCCATAATAGAACTCTCTCTTATAACAAATACTTATAACCAAGCAAAACCAATTAATACATTGAGCCTGTCTGCAAACATATGCTTACTCCATAACTGTAGACCACCACATCTCTAAGAGGTAGGAGGTGAGTTTACCCATCACTCACAAAAAGCATTTTCCAACAGCCCCACCCAACATGATAGATGTGAATCTTAAAAATTCTCAACTCTACCTTGGAACATTATGTTAAGGTTATTATCCCCCATTTAAACAATGGAGGTACTTGGTCAGGAATGTATTGAGAACTTAATCTTACTCCACCCATATTTAGGCATACCTTAAGGGGAAGATAAAGTTGTAAAACTCCTTACTGAACAATGAAAAAGTACTTAACCCATGCTTATAGTGAGGCAAAAGCCCTTAAACTAGATCTATTTTTAGATCTAATACAAAAGGGTGCTAAATTCAAATTAATCACTAAAAGGGCAAGCTTAGCAAAGATGTGAAATACTCAGAAGTTTTAGTCTACCCAGAGAAGGTGATAACAAGATGTGAATTAAGAAGGTGATAACAAGATGTTAATTAAGAAGGTGATAAGATGTGAATTAGGAATGGTCAGTCCTTTGGAAAACATCTACTGTGATTGGTAGATGTGAAAACTTAGGGGAGGTGACATAGGAGAAAAATTCTCTTTAAAAGGAGCTGTCTGAACCAGTTGAAGGAGAGAGTTCGGATCAGTTGAGCTCAGGAGCTGAACTGGAGGGTCTCTCTGAACACTAGAGTTTTGCTTGGGACAATCTTGTGGTGAGTGATTAAAGACTGACTTAGTTTTCTTTCTTAAAAGAAAGGCCTAGGCCATTGGCCTAGGCCCTAGCCTTCCTATTATTTCCTCTTACTCTGTCTTTCTCCCTTTCTTTAATTCCTTCATTTGTATTAATTAAAATCTCCATAAAACCCAGCTGACTTGGGTATTTCATATTTGGGAATTTTTCCCATGGCGACCACTTGTTTTTAATATAAAATTGACACTAAAAATTATCTTTATGCTTTTGAAAATTCAAAGTCTTGAACCCATATTTTGGCGGTCACAGTTTATGGCAACCACTCTTTTATCTGTAACATAGAGTGGAAAGAATACAGATATAGGATCAGGAGATATACATTCAGAACATGGATATTATCCTTTCCAAATGAAACCCTGGCCAAATCACTTTAAACTCACTAGGCCTCAATTACATTATCTTTAAAAAAAATGGTTAAACTAGATAATCTTTCAAAAGTTCCTTCTAGCTCTAAAGTTCAGGATCCTTGAGGTCAATTAAAATTTTCTCATTTTTATAAATGACAAAATTGAGATCCAAAAAAAGGTGAAGTAACTTGTCTAAAGCCACATAGCTAACAAGCATCCAGACAATTAAAATAATTTTAAATTAAATAAATATTTAATTTGTAACATTAAAAACCATAAACATAAACATAAAATAAACATAAAAAACAAAACATTTCAACTAAAAACTGTTTTAATCAGCATAAATTCACCTGATCACCTCCCCACCCCTCCACTGAAAATAAAAACAAAACCTAAACTCAATAGCTTTTCGGTAGTTACCCTTATTTCTACAGTACCTACCCAAAGCCATAGCAGTCCTATCTGGTAATATCTAGTCATTTTATTTCTATCTTCTACTATCTGATTTCAACTGGTTGAGTAATTCATCTGTATCTCCTTCATATGTGCAAATACACAGCTGGACAAATAAATATTAGTTGAATGAATGAACTCAATTTCACTTAATTTGCTATTTTCTACCTGCTCATTCCAACCATCATTTTCAACTGTAATTACTCCTTCCTGCCATAGGATATTAGTTTTATCTTGTTATCTTATTAAAAGACTGCAGATTATCAGGTACCTCTAAGAAAATAAGGAAGAGAAGTGAGAAGGGAGCCAGAGAAAAAAATGGGAAAAAATTTCTATGAAAAAAAACTGAGCATTTTTGCAAGTTGCTGAAGGAAATACAAAAAGGTTTATTATATGGTCATTCCCTAAATGGAGGTGACAAGGGAAATAAGAGACAATTAGAGTTGGAAGGGACTTTAGAAATCATCACCTCCAATTCTCATTTTACAGATAAGTAACTCCCTGGATCACAAACCTATCAGGAATCTAAGGTAGATGCTAACGTCTTTCTGATTCTGAGACCAATAATCTCTAATATACTATGCTTTTCACTGAATAGTCACCCTCTGGGACTGCCCCTTGCCAATGACCTCAAAACTAACTATAAAAATTATGACAGGTTATGAAATTTGCTGAACTGATTGGAGAAATATGTATACTAGATGATTTGTGCAAAAGAGATGAGTCAAAAATAACATTTCTGACTTGGTTCAAATAAGAGGACTATATAGTCATACTTTTCTTAGACTAAAATGGGTCAGTGACTTTCCAAAGATTTAATTTAAAAACAAATAAATAAATTTTATTAAAATTATTTCAATAAAACCAAATAAACAAAATTAAGAATAAAATCTATATATATAAAGACTCTAAGCTACTAGGATTTACCAAAAGAAAAAAAGTATAAATTGTAACAATGATACACTACTTGATTTGTGCTCTTACATTCCCTTTCTAATCTCTTTTCCAATTGTATTTCTCAGATTTTTTTTGCTGTTTTGAAGATGGACCTCTCATAGCCCCTGAGGTATTTTCAAAGGTCACCCACTATAGAAGATGTCTTTTAGAAAATCAAATAGGCTTTTTCTTATAAAGTCCTGTTTGTTCTACTTGATCCAGACAGTGCCTACATGATAGAAATGAGAGCATTCATTGTGATTGTTGGGACAGTCTAAGCCCAGATAAAAATCATACTGTGACATGTTTCACCACTGAAAATGTTTAGATTTAGAGCATGACTTCATGATTTGGGAGAAGGGTTTCCTCATCAAAGTGGCATTTTAAGTGTATGCCACCACCTTGAGGGAATATAACAATAAGAGAATTTTTTAATATGAAGTGTGACCACCAGAACTTAAAGCACTGAGAGGCAGCCTGAGAGCTAAGTCAGTCATAGGTCCAGTGGGTTCTCTTTTTCATTGTTGTTTCTAGATCTAGTATGCCACAAGGCAACAGAAGGGGCAGCAGACATATTCTCTTAGAAATCTGAGTTGAGGCCTCTGAGATAATTCTATCTTTTCAAACCATTTTGAGATTAAAAAACTTCACAGCCACTTTCTCTCATGAAAACTGGTGAAAACCCCCCTCCCAGAATATATGTATGCTAAGGCCAATAAAACTTGGACTTGGCATCCCTTTCTCCCACTACCCCAACCTCTTGCTATATATGGCACAGTTAAAGTTAAGTTCCTGATATCCCTGCCTTTCATTCTTCACTCCTGATTAAGCATTTTAGAAAATGTCCTCATTTCACTGGTTTTCGTCATACTCACCGAGGATAGATGAAAGGGTGATCTCCTATTGGAGCTATGTAGACTCTTTGTCTAAAACTATATAACTGTGAGATTTGAGGGGTTCTGGGTTTTTGTCTAAAGTGTGAAACCCACTAGTTACAGTTTCACACCCAAAAGCCAGACACCCTGAGGTGTGATGCTAGGGGCTATGCAATTAAGACTATCCCCTTTTGGCATCTGTTCTTCCCTTGTGACGAGAAATAAAATTTAGTTAACTTTGACTTCCGTGTGGCTATGTTGTTCTTCATCCAAATTTTCTTGCATTCCATCTCACCTGGCAGTAGCCTGCAGTAATAACAATGGAAGAATCCCTTTCCCTAGCCCTATATTGTCATCCTTCATACAAAGAGGTATCAATATTTAAGATATACATATCTATATGTATCAATATCCATAGAGATCTCTCTCTCTCTCTCTCTCTCTCTCTCTCTCTCTCTCTCTCTCTCCATATATATATATATATATACATATATATATATATATGTATCTGTATCTAAAGGCATACCTAAATCAAGATTCTTCTTTATAAGGCATAAAATATTTTATTTCTGATATACATATCTATAGATATATAGGGATACACACACACACACGTGCACACACACACACACACACACACACACACACACACACACACACACACCCTCCAGGGAGGATCAAAAGAGTCTGTCTACCTTTATAATAATAGGCTAGCACTGGTATACCAAGAAATTGGTAATTCAAGAATTCTATTGGCTCCAAGTAAAGCCCAACATTAAGCAATTTACCCAGATTCATGAAATTCAAGCCAGAGTCAAGGACCCAAAAGAATATTTTAAGAGTACTTCCATCACTTACCAAACCACAACCACATTACACAGCAATTGCCCCATGCGCAGAAGGACAACAATTTGTATTGGTAGATAGTTTCACAAAGATGGCCTCTCTTAATCATTCTACTCCCAACTCTCACAACTGATAATGGAACTTGTCTTGTTTTTCTTATGGAAAATATTTTGCGAGACCAAATCATTCCAGATCTTGAACCTCACCTTGTCTTCCATTTTTGGACAATCATTTTCATTACCTGAAATATCAAAATGCAGCTCTTTGCTATCTTCTGGGCATATAGAATAGACCAATCAAATATTGCAGTGATCTCCTAAATGCAGGTTGTGTCCCCTAAGTGGTATGTTAGACAATTAATAGGGATGTAAGAAGAAAATATGGCCCCAAGACTTTTCCCACTTCCTAAAGTGTCAGTTTTTGGTGGAGATTCCAGTTACATGTATAGTTGGTTTCTGCAGTACTGGGGCTCCCGGTTTCTCTCTCCTTTGGTAAGTACCTTCTAAAAGCTGGGCATCAGTGGCAACATCAAGAGATAACAGGCTGAGGGAGGAAGAAGTGACAGAGGCAGAGGCAACAGTAAGAAAAAGAAAATAAAGCACATAGGACCTACCAATCAGTCCCTGGAAACAGCAAGGCCAGGTCCAAACAACAGGTACAGTGGACTGATATAACACAACAATCAATCAGCAAGAATTTATTAATCACCTATTATATGCCACAAGACAGTGTACAAATTGTGGGCCATACAAAAGCAAAAATGAGAATCTTTGTGAACCAAGATCTTATATTCTCTCAAGGAGCCAATATGTGCATATAGATATATACAAAATGGATACAAGATCATTTAGCAAAGAACTAGCAATTGGGGGAGCAGATATGGAAAGGATCTTGGGAGAAACTAAGTATTCTAAAGAGACAAAGGTAAGGAGGACAGTAAATGCAAAGGCCCAGAGATGGGAGATGAGTGTTGGGTATGAAAACGAGTACAAAGTCAATTTGGCTAGACTGAAAATTACATGAAAGGAAGTAATATATATTAGGAAGTCTGACAATATAAGAGATAGTATTATAAGGCCAAAAAGGTAGGTCAGGGTCAGCTTGTAAAAGGGTTAAATGACAGAGAACAACAATGCAGAAAACTATGAAAAGAAAACAATGAATGTGTAAACTATTTCTGAAGAAAGGCTGTTTCTAACTGGGATAATTAGGAAGGGGCAATAAAACACAAAATGGGGCGGATTCCAGCTCTGCAAATGACTCCTTATATTTTCATTTTGTGGAAGAGTAGGATACAGAAGCTTAGTCTCCTAAATTTACCTCAGCCCTCAGGGCTGGGAATCATTGATCTGAGACTTTCAAGATCTGTCTCTATCACTGGATTAAATGTACCTGCTGAGTTACTAGTAGTTCAGCCTTAGTCACTTTAGAACTCCCAAAGATAAAAATCAAAGAATATTGAACAGGGGCCGGGGGTGGGTGAGACGCAGATAAGAGACAACCCTTATGGTCAGACTGGTAAATCTCTGGCTCTGCAAGCCATCTGATGCCCAACAGAAAAGGTACACTCAGCCAATGCTTTCAGGAAGCTGGTAGATAATTCCTTTCCCTCTCCCTCCCAGCTCTGAAATGCCAAGTATAGACAGTCTGGATAAAGCATTAGATCTACTGCTAAATTTAGATACTCCAGTAAGAAAGAAAGATAACACTAACTGCTCAGACATCTGAGATAGGAGCCCAAACCCAAGAAAGAGAGGAAGGTGGGAAGATGATCAAGAGAAAAATGTTCCACACAACTCTTGGCGACTGAAGAAAAGAGTTTGGAATCTAAGCAACCAAGTACGTTCTAAAATATTACAGAGGAAAAACCCGAAAATTGTGTAGACAACACAATTTCCTAATAAAAAGAAAAGGTGCCTAAAGAATTGTGCTTGCCTTGTTACTTATGAGTGGATTAAAAGGGCAGACACAGAACAAGGGGAGCTATTTATAATCACACCCAAATCAGTTTTCTAGCATGGTTACTGTAGCACACCTACTTCTAGGTTTCATGTACAGCTGACATAATAAAGTGATGAGTCTCATTCTAATCAATTATTCTTTCCAGCCTAGAATTCTAATAACCTGATTCTTAAGCAAATGGAATGCTGTCCCACACACCCTGAGCTCCCTACCTGCCAATAGTAACATCCAGATTCTACCCAGCCTACAGTGTTTGTTTACAGCAAATCAGGTGCTGCTGATTAACAGGATGTGCCAAGGGCAAGATATGACTGGTAACTGTACACGTTTGAGAAAAATAAATTATAAATCCTAGTAAAAACTTAGTTTAGAGGAATAAAAAAAAAGAAATTAAACTCTACTAATATTTGACACTATGTCCTCATGTGCTCTGAATGGTGGACATTCAGAAAGGATGCAAAGTATCGTGATGGAAGCCTGGGTATTCCACAACATGGGGGTAGCACTGGTGCCTTCTCTTCTTCATTCACTTTTTGTATATTGGGACATATTACTTTATCTCTAAATGTTAAATCAAAGTTTTAAACACTGGAGCATATTCTACCATACTGCTCTTGCTAAAAATATCATTTTTATTAAAAATTACTGATATTTCTACTGAGAGTAGAAAGGCTTTATGGATCATTAAAATTACTTTAAAATATTGTTCATTTCATCTTTACATCACTTATTAAAATGTCTGTTTTATAATGTATATATGCACATGCATATAATTTATGAACAAATGTTGAGTATAACATGCTTGGCAATTTTTTTATTGAGATAGTGATAGATAATCAAAAAGGTTACAGACTGCAAAGAGTAGAACAGTATTTCTCAGTAATTTTCTCTCATCAGTAAGAAAACTGGCTATCCTTTCTGCCTATTGCCTAGATTTTTTTTGTTTGTTTGTTTCTGTTTTTTTTTTTAAACCCTTCAGCCTTAGAATCAATTCTATGTATTAGTTCTAAGGCAGAAGAGTGGTAAGGGCTAGGCAATGGGGGTTAAGTGACTTGCCCAGGGTCACACAGCTAGGAACTATCTGAGGCCAGATTTGAACCTAGAACCTCCTGTCTCTAGGCCTGACTCTCAATCCACTGAGCTGCACCCCCATCTTATCTTATGTTAACTATTTTATACTGTGGTTTTACTCATATAGAACAAGCTTTCTTTTTAATACTTAAATCTTTTTATGAACAAAAATCCATTTTCTCTCCATTATGCCTCTCCCCCTCCACTGGAAAAAAAGAAAATCTTTTAAACAAATATGTTGAACTAAACAACTTCCTCATTAATCCTTTCTTTTTTTAAATTATAGGTTCCACCATCATCACTTCCCCACACTCACCTACCACACCACTATATCTACATTTGCACTTGGAGGAGCTACAGACCTCTCAGGTCACATTAAACACTACCCTTGATGTGACCACAACCTCCTACAAATTTACAGCTGCTCACAAAAATGAAACCATGAAGGATGAAAAATCATGTTGGGCTATCCACAAAGTACCCTCATTCATGCAGCCCTTATCATCAATCTATAGAGTTTTTAGATCTTTTCCAATGATGTAAGAGTCTTCATTCCAGTGGATCTCCAAGCATGAATGAAGAGAACAGACACCTCATGTACAAAGGGCCTTAGGTTAAAAGTTCTATGGAAAACTGGCGTTATATTTTAAAAAATTCTCTGATTTCCCCTGCTGGTAGAAGACAACTAAGTAAAGTTCATGGTCCAAGCTCTTTAAATTCTCATTAGAGGTATGAAACTGATTAATAAGGATGATGGTCTAAAGAATGAAGTTTGGTATAACATGAAACTTCCTGTCTGGAACCTCTACAAAGCTGACCTGGTTCAAGCATTATTTGTAATGCTTCCTCCACAACAAACAAAACCCTTGCCCAAGGCCCAGGGTGTACTCATAGCACTGAAGGGGAGACAGTATTTTAGATGTATTAGGTGGCAGGGCAGATTTTTAAAACCTACAGGTAATAGGATATGTTGACAAAGGCTAACATTGAACCAGGTATGCAAGGCATACATGCCTTGTCTAGAGAATAAACTCAGTGACCTAAACTCTGTTTTCCTGCCTACTAGCCTGGACCTTGTTGTAGCTGAGTTGATTGCTCACTTCATATTTCCTTGTTTATAGTGTTTGCTTTATTATTACTGCTAAGAATCCTTTTGACATTTTGGCTTATCTGGGAACAGCTGCCCATTGTGACTTTGAGCTCTGGATTATCAGAATATTTTGAACCAAGCAAGTAAATTGTTGTGAGCCTTGACTACTAATTATCTGTGCAGGTATCAAGACTATGAGATTCCCATGCATAGAAACACAGAATATGGGAACCTTTGCCCAGCTGATACGGGGCATAGCACTTTTCCCCAAGGCAAGGAAATCTGCCAAGATGAATGCAGTCCCAACCTGGTTAAGGGGTAGAGGTGAAGACTTATTAGCCAGAATATTTGCTCTGAGAAATTTCCCAGTGAACCTGTTCTCTAATGCTCCTTAGTCACTCTGAATGAAGCCACAGACCAAATGAGGCAGTTATGCATCTCAAAGTCATGGTGCCCAAACACCCTGTTGAGTCCCATTCATAATCTTGCTACCAGTAGCATTGCACTGCCTTAGGGAGTAAGTCTATGTCCCTGCTTCATCTGGGAAGGCTAAGGCTATCCACCGCAAGTCTAATGGGTCAGAATGGAAAAAAAATGCTGGAACTGGAATCAAGACATTTCTAAGTTTGAATTTTCCCACTGATTTTTTATTTATTTTTTATTTTTTAATAACTCTTCCATCTTAGCTTCCATCTTAGCTCACTACTGTATATTGATTCTAAGGCAGAAGATTGGTAAGGGCTAGGCAATGAAGGTCAAGTGACTTGCCCAGGGTCACACAGCTAGGAAGTGTCTGAGACCAGATTTGAACCCAGGAATTTCCATCTGGCTCTCAATCCACTGAGCCACTCAGCTGCCCCCACTGACTCCTTTTTTTTTTTTTAACCATTACCTTATGTCTTGGAATCAATTATGTGTATTGGTTCCAAGGCAGAAGAGTGGTAAGGGCTCGGCAATGCTGGTTAAGTGACTTGCCCAGGATCACACAGCTGGGAAGTGTCTGAGACCAGATTTGAACCCAGGACCTCCCATCTCTAGGCCTGGCTCTCAATCCACTGAGATACCCAGCTGCCCCCTGACTCGTTATAGTATACTATATAGCTGTGACATCATGAGCAAGTCATTTAACCTCTCTAAGACTTGATTTCTCCACTTGTCAAATAAAAATAATACCATCTGTAGTACTTACCTCACATGGTTATGAAGATCCTTACTAATGATCTCTCAATTACTAAGTCTGATAATCTAGTCTCAATCCTGATCCTTTTTGACCTCTCTGCAGCATCTGCCACTTTTGATATTTTCTTTTCTCTGGGATTTCATGACACTGCTCTCTCTTGGTTCTCACAGTTATCTAACCACTCCTCAGCTTCCTTCACTGGTTCATTTTTTGTATCATGCTCCCTAACTGTGGTCATACCTCAAGACTGTGTCCTAGGACTTTCTATTCTCTCTACACTCTTTCACTTGGTGACCTCATCAGCTTCCTTGGGTTTAATTATAATCTTTATGCAGATGACTGCAAAATTGATTTATCCAGTTCTGGTCTCTTCCCTGAATTTCAGTTATACATGCCTATTAGATATTTCAAACTATCTCAAACTCATCATTTATAAAACAGAACTCATACTTATTTCCAAACTTGCTTTTCTACCTAAACTCTCTTTTTCTTCCAAGGGTATTGCCATCCTTCAGTCATTTATGTATGTAATCTTGGTCTTATCCTTGATTTCATTCCACACTCAATCACCCCACATATCTAACCAGCGGCCAAATCTGATTATTTCTAACTCCTCAGTATCTATTGTATACTTCCCCTTCTCTCTATTCAGATGGCCACAAGACATTACCTTATCTCTGAATGATTACTGCAATAGCCCCCTAAATGCACCTGGCCTCAAGTCTCTCCCTTCAATACTACATCCTCCACAAAGCTGCCAATTTGATTTTTCTAATGTGCAATTCTGTCCATGTCCCTCCCCTGTTCAAAAAACAATGAAGCCTTACTATTACCTCTAGAATTAATAAAAGTATCCCTTCTATTAAGCATTTAAGGCCCTTTAGGAGCTGGTCCCAACCTATCTTTCCAACTTTGTTATACATTATCCCCTTCCCATATTCAACAATTTTGGCAATGAAGCAGTCTTGTTTCTCTTCCTCTTCCACACACAGTTCTCCATCTCCCATCTCTATGTCTTTGCATTGGTTTTATCCCATGATTGGAATGTATTCCCACTTAACCTCTACCTTTTAGAATCCATCATTTATTTATTTATTTCAAAACTGCTCAAATAACATCTTCTACCCTAAGCCTTCTCCAATGCCCCCATTGCCAGTGCCTTCCCAAAAAAAGTTATTTCATATCTATTTTGCATCAACCTATTTAAGTACATGCATCCCCTACAAGAAAATAAGTTCCATGGGGGATATATTTTCATTTTTGTCTTTGTACCACTGGCACAGTGCTGGAAACATATTAGGTGCTTAGTAAACTCTCCATGGGAAGAAAGTATTCTACCAAGTAAGATAGTGTTTGCAAAGTGCTTTGAAAACCTCAAGTGCTATGTAAATATCAGTTATTAATTATGAAGAATTTATAACAAGGAGTAGTAGGAAACTGGATTGAGGAAGGCTTTAAATACTAGGTTGAAGAGGTTGAACTTTTTCCCAGAAGCCACAGGGAACCACTAAAGATTTCTGAGAGAAGGGGATGACAGATCTTTGTTTTAGGAAAATTGATTTGTCAGCAGGATGGGAGAGAATGGAAGCAGATAGACCACTTGGGAAGTTACTATGGTAGTCTTGGCAAGAGGTAATAAGAGCCTGATCTAAGAGAGAGGCTGTGAGTGTAAGGGGACATATACAAGGGCTATTGTAAAGGTAAAAACTGATAGCACTTAGAAACGGATTTGATATGGGAGTTGAGAAAGAAGAGTCAAGGATGACTCTAAGAATATAAATTTGCATGACTGAAAGTTTAGAGATCTGCCATTAACAGAAACAGGGATACATTTTTTGGAGGAAATATGTTGAGTTTCAGTTTTGGACATATTGAATTTGAGATACCTTTGAGATGATCAGGTAGAAATGTCCAGTAGACAATTGGTTGGACTAGAGTTCAGGAGAAAGGTTAAGATTAGGTTTGGGAATCATCTGCATAAAGAAAATAATTTAACTCAAGGGAGTTGTTGAGTCCAAGGGAACAAATAGAGAATAGATGTAGATAAAGAAATTGTATGAAATCTCAACAATCTAGTTCTCCTCAATTAATCCATCTGTTCACACTGAACTTTTTCTAAGTCTAGTATTTTTCTTAAAGTTCAACCAAAATGGAACGTGATATTCCAAGTTCAGTTACATCACAAATATCTGAAAACTTTTTAAAGCTACTAATACAACTTTTTAAAACCAAGTTTAAGTTGTTACTTCAAAATGTTTTTAATGTATTTTAAACACAGGTAAGCCAATGAGCACTAACACACTTCCATAAGATTTATTGACCCCCACTTCCTTTGTGTCACTTATCCTCACCTGAAACCTCTGGTGAAAACTTTCTCTTCCTCCTATTTCCTCTATTCATTATAGCTGAGCTCTGTTCCTCTCACCCCTTTTCACTCTCTGTTCTGCCTCCTTCCATCAGGCCCTCTATTTGGGACAATTCTGATTCATATTCAACTATCTCCCTCCAACTCCTGACTTGATACTGGGATTCCTTAGATCACTCACTGTCCTTTGGTAGGGAGGCCTCTCTTTTCCTCATTCCTCTTGATTCACTGGCAGAAGGGCAGCCTTGCTTCTTACTATCATTTTACCAATATACCACCATGATGACATGGATTCTCCTCCTCTGGGAAGGAAATGGCTCTGTAACTAGAATCAGGAGACCTTGGTTTGACTCTTGATTCTGACATTTGTTATTCTTGTAATCTTAAGCATATCATTTCATCTCATTGAGACTCAGTTCCCTCATTCATAAAATGGGAACAATGATACTTGGCTACCAATTTTTCAGGATTATTGTCGGGAAATTGCTTTGTAAACACTAAAGCACTACAGAAATTGAGGCTCTTCTTCTTGGAGTTTATGGTATCTGATTATGCCACCTTTCCAGGACTACTTATATCTTCTTCAATAACTTCAGCTCCTGGTTCATATTTTTCTTTTCTTTTTTTTTTTTAACCCAATTTCCTTGCTATTGTCCTCAGTGACACACACTAATCTAGTATCTTCTTTTCATTGTTTCTCAGCCTCAATTCCACAGATGTCTTCCCAACAAACTAAAGACTCTTTTTGTTTCCTCTGTTCTTGCTCCTATACTATATAATATTTGAAAAAAACAAACAAACACAGTACTATGCTAACTTGACTCAGTACAAATGTGTGCTTCTCTAACCTCAACTATTATTGCTTTGGGAAAATTATTTTTTTCCCCCTTCCATCTTTTGTTGATTCCTTAGCATTGAAAATCTGATCTTAATGTTCTCTACTTTCTTCCGGATCTCAATCCTTTAAAAACCATTTTTATTGTAAAATTAATAATCATTAACAAAAACAATTGGTTATTTTCCTCCAATTCTGGGTTTCTATTTTATACTTTTCTACTTTATCAAGGTGGCAAAAAAAAAAAGGAAAATAGAAATTTTTGGAGGGTTTGTGGGGAGAAAGGCATGCTAATAATAAACTGCTGGTAGAACTGTGAATTAGTTCAATTATTCTGGAAAACAACTTGGAACTAACTATATCTTCTCTTCCCCTCAAAAACAAAACACAAACCCACTAAATTGTGCATAATCTTTGAATATGTGATGATATCATGTCTATGCAATACCCCCAAAGAGGTCAATATTAGAGTGAAATGATCCATATGCATAAGAATATTTAAAAGCACACTTTTTGTTGTAGCAACTGTTTCTTATAAATAAAATAAAGTCCCATCAAGTGGGGAGTGGCTGAACAAAGTATGGCATATGGATATAATAGAATGCTATGTTGTAAGAAATTATGAATATGACAGATTCAGAGAAGTGTGGGAGATTTGTATGAACTGACATGGGGTGAAATGGATGAAACAGCACAATGATTTATACGATAATCACAATGATGTGAGGAAAAACAACTCTGAATGACCTTAGCATTTGGTTCAAATATCAGCTCTTGCTACCAATGTGACTATGGCAAGTTACATCATATTTGGAGGTCTCAGTTTCCTCAACTGTAAAATGAAGAAGGCACAGTGAGATAGAAAGAAGCTGGGCTTGCAGAGGAGCTGAATCTATACTGGAGCTCTGCCAACCTTATTACATTCAGAACCTCTCTAAGTGTCAGTTTCCTCATCTATAAAACAAGGACCATAGATTAGATTACCTCTAAATTCCTTTCCAGTTCTAAATCTATGATTACAGATTGATCTGCTTTTTAAAAGACCAAAGAAAGTGTTCTATGAATATACTAAAATTAATCTTGTGTTTTATTTTTGTTCAAGAGATAAAAGTACTGCTAAGAAAACGTTAAGGAAGTGCAACATTGAGCAATTTCTTTGGTGGAGCAGGTCAGTCATAAGGAGCCACTGGCAGCAGGTTCTACCTTTTAAAGTATGATAGTCTCAATCACATTTTCTTCTTCCACACAGCTTCTCTTATAAACAGCCAAACATTCCTTTATCCTCCCTTTCATACATTCACTTACATAATTCCTCACTCAAATTCCTCTTATATCCTTACCTTCTCTTGAACCTGTTCCCCAACTCAAATCCCTCACCTGCATACCCTTTCCCTACCCTACATATTCTCAGTCCCTCAACCTTTCAACTAGACAATAGTCCCGGGTGCTGAGCTGTTTCTCATTTGGGAAACTGTGTGAAGAAGGTAACAATGTGATGCTACCACCTTATTAGGGGTCAGAGATACAAGTACAGTGGTGGGGAGGGGCATTTGTGTTCGGAGTAATACCCACCAAGGAGCAAGATTAACCTTGTATAAGAGAAGATGGGGAAGTTTGCAGAAAAAGAGGCCTGGAAATAATGTTCATTTCCTAGTAGGATAGTACTGACCTAATAAAACAATTTAAAAGGTATTCAAGATTTTTATATAGCCTAAAATTTTTTTCAAATTAGTCTAAACCTACATATTGTTTTGGTATTTGTGCTTTGGAGATGACAATCATTTTGAGGAAGACATTCATAAAATTTGAGGAAAAAACAGATAAAAAATATTCAAATTACAAATGAACATTAATTTTCTTCTTTATGAAGATTTAGAGGCAATCTAGAAATTTAAGTATTTAGTGACTAAGTAGACTCCCTTTCATAATAATTTTTCTGGAGAAAAATCCTGGCACAAGATCAAACAAGCTTAATTTGCATGCAGTAAGTTATCAGCATTTAAGCATAAGCAATGTCATTCTTATTAAATCTTCCATGACTCCCCACTGCCTATAGAAATTAATAATATTCTAATGATCAAGGAATAAAACAGTGCTAGAAAACAATTCTAACACAGAGTAAGTAGCTATTTTTAAAGTATGCAGAATTTCCAAATAAATTTAATTACTATTAAAAAGATAAGTTATCTGCTACAGAGTGGTTATAGGTCTCCAGAAAATCTCCTTGGCAGCTGTGACTTTCCATACAAATTCATTAATTCTATTCTCTCACTCCATCCTACTGATATGAATGGTGTCACAGGAAAGTCACTGACATGAAGACATTCCACATCGAGGTTTTTTGATTAAGGTAATTGATAATTTTCAACGAGCTCACAACTGGCAATCATATCGATAGCTGTCTGTTTGTCCCATCCCCCATTTACCCATCATATAAAAATCTCATTACCTCCCAATGGAGAACATCACCTACTTCCCTCACATCAAAATCCCACCATACTCGTTCTCCCTGCTGTGCCACTCACTTACCTTTCTGATTGCAGAATTCTAGCACTCAGCAATGCACTGAGCTGCTCCTCATACAGCAGTAAAGTAGGGGTGAAATAAAAGAAGGAACAGGGACAACAATCTTTGGAATTGATATTAATCAATTTCAAGCAGTCAGCTGAGGGAGCTACGTGGGTGTTCCTTCCATTCCTGAACTGCTTTTATCTGATCTTATAGGAATAGTTTGTGACATCCCAAACTTGAAACAATCATAACACTGAATAGGAAAGACAGCTAGGATGTGAAATACACATGTAGAGAGAAAGAAATGCAAGGACCTAGATTATAGCTGTCCTTAAATACTATTTGTAACCAACTAATCGACTTTCTATTATTCTGCTAGCCATTCAACTTGATGGGGGTTTAACATTTTAAAAATCATCATGTTATTAAAATTTTCCCAACATGGAAAATAACTAAAGCCTTGGGGGAGAAAAATTCTAGAAAAACTCTTCTCTTCTGACTCAGCCAAAAAAGGGACCCTCTTCTCCAAGACTGATCTCTATACTTAAGCTTTGTAGTCAATAGCTTTCCACCACCTCCCAGATACCTCCCTTTATTATTCCCTTTTTCTCCAGTTATCTCAATTTCTTACCCCTGGTTCCTTCTCCTTTGATCTCCCCATCAAAAAAAGTTTCATCTGACTCTAGTATACACATTAACTATTATCCTATTTCTCTTCTTCTTTTCACAGCCAAAATTCTTGATCAAGTGGTCTACTGGTTTTTACTTTACCAGTGGTTTTTACAGAATAGTCCAAGATCACTGGGGTCTCCAAAATCCTTTCAGAAGGTCCACTAGTATTAAAACTGTTTTCATAATAATACCAGGATTTTTACAGTTTTGATGTGGTAAACAACAATAGATAGCAAGAGCTCTTTGGGGGATCCTCAATAATTTTAAAAGTGCAAAGGGGTCCTAAGACCAAAAAAGGTGAGCACCACTGGTCTCTATACTTTTATTTCTTCACAATGTCTTCCACCATAATTTAGATGCCACTTTCAGTAGCCAATCATTTTCTAATGGGTAAATCCACTGGTCTTTTCTCAATCTGTATTCTCTTTTTACCTCTGAAGTATCTAACATGATGCTGGCCATTTCTTTACTTGAGATTTTTCTCCCCTGGATGCTATGATGCTTCCTTAACCCAGTTCTACTTTTCCTATTCCTTTTTCTGGTTCCTCTTCCTTTCCTCTAAATATAAGTGTTCACTCTTTAGTGCATTGTTTTTTTTTATATATGAGCTCTAATACAATTCCTACTTGGACTATCAGACCTATGTAATTGTAATTAGCAATCCTGGTCTCAGAGAAGAAATGAGGAAACCTATCTGTTTCCTTTCAGGGAGGGTTACAGATATGGGATGTTGCAAACATTGTTATCAGATATTATAATGTGGTTTTGCTTAACTATTTTTCTTTGTTACAAAGAAATCTCTCATGGTGGGAGAAGGGAACTCATCTGGAAATCACTACAATTTTAAAACAAAAGGCAGCAATAAAACTTGTTGGGGGGAAAGGGAAAAAGACACCCCAACCTATCACGTTCTTAAAAATAATTCCAAAACAGAAAACTCCATGTCTGCAGCAATTATTTTTCTCCCAAGACTTGCTCATTCATCCTCTATCTCCAAGTGTCTAAAAAATATTTGTACATAACTTCTACTTATGAGAGGCAGTACAGTATACTGAAAGCCTATAAGACTAAATAAGGAAAGGAGGAAGTAAACTTGGGTTCAGATACCACCAGTTCCTTAACTAATTAAAAAACCCGGTCATATTCAAGTTTTTTTTCCTATTTATATATTAAAAACGGAATTCATGATCACATTCTCCCCCAGCCATCTTCTTGTCTTCTTCTACTAACAGTGTCCTCATCATTTCCCCAGCACCTGGGCTCAAAGCCTTAGAGTCCATCTTGATACTTTTTCTTAATCATAACCAGTTAATAAATTCCATCTTCTTACTTCAAAATGTTTCACACATCTTTACCATCCTTTCCATTTTCCCACTGGCACAAGCCTTTATCATTTCACCCCTAAACTATTTCAATAGCCTTGGTGTCACTGATTCCAGTCTCTTCTCCAATCAATCAATCAATCAATCAATAACTCATCTAGCATACTACTAAGAGTTTCTGTCCATTATCAAATAGAAATACTGTACGGCTGCCTTTTTCTATACTTTTAGGATAGGCAATCTGAGCATATCATCATGGGATACTCAAAATTTTCTCTAGCCTGTGTTATTACTCTCCTTCCTCCCAGAAAAGAAAACATACATATACACACACAGCATTAAGACAGGCTTTTGGAAGTTATGCTCTACCCAACTTTATATGCCATTATTTCCTCTGCTTATATGATAACTGGAAGGTAATTCCTTTCAGAAAAGGTTGGGTCAGTTCATGGCCCAAGATCAGGATACATCCTTTGCTCCTAGTTACAGCATTAAGAATGACTAAAGTTGGGGCAGTTAGATGGCTCAATGGATAGAGAGCCAGGCCTGGAGTCAGGAGATCATAGGTTCAAATCTGGCCTCAGATAGTTCCTAGCTGTGTGACCCTGGGCAAGTCACTTAAACCCAATTGCTTAGCTCTTACTAGTCTTCTGCCTTGGAACCAATACTTAGAATTGATCCTAAGACAAATGGTAAGGGTTTTCTTTTTTAATTGATTTAAGTTATAGTCCTAATCTCTGGATCAGTAAAGTCTACTGAAGTCCCCAACTAACTGAGAACTATTCTAGGGTTTTCTATTACAAAGAACTAATTCTTCTTTTCATTAATGTAAATAATTGAGAGCTGCCTATGTAACTACTGAGGTACTCTTTTTTTGTCCTGTCTCATAGATATCACATATTCAATTACATGAAAGATCACAGGTCAACGAAGTGGTCCTCAGTGTCATTTGTTTTTTTGTCAAAGTAACTCCCCCTCCCTTTATTCTGCTGAGAACAACAAGGGGTATGGTCCACATGACAACATTCATTCTATGATTCTCTGCTGTACGTTTTTATGTTCCCAGATTGGCATCTGTTTGCAAGTGATACTAGACAAGGTAGATAAACATTTTTTTCACATTTCCTAATTGAAAAGACTATGAAGGTTTTAATGCTATTTGGTTACACAGTGCTTATAGTACAGCAAAAACAGAAGTTTTCTCAATGTCATGCTTATTTTTTTTAACCCTAACATTCTGTCTTAGAATCAATACTAAGTATTGGTTCCAAGGCAGAAGAGTGGTAAAGGCTAAGCAAATGAAATAAAGCTTGCCCAGAGTCACAAAACTAAGAAGTATCTGAGGCCACATTTGAACCCAGGACCTCCAGTCTCCAGGGCTAGCTATCTATCCAATGAGCCACTTAGCTGTCCCTCAACATCTTACTTACTTTTTTATTTGTTGTTTTTTAAACTAAAGTTTATTCATAAAAAGTGCAATGCAAAGTTTTTTGCATGTAACAGGCTAAATTTTAAACTTTTCATCTTTTTTCTCCACCCCACCCTTTTTTTCTCTTTCTCTCTTTGTGCTTTATTTCTAAAGTAAATAATTTTCTCTCTTTTTCCTTTTCATTAAGACAATCTAAGTCCAAGGCTGTGGAATCAAGGGTCAAGGCTTGGAAGTCACATGTTTTTCATGATTAGATTAACTCTTTAGTATTCTCATTGAAAATTAGGCACTGTGTATTTTCTGGTAATCATCAAGCATATTTCTGATAATCATCAAACATACTCTCTAAAGGGGGCAGCTGGGTAGCTCAGTGGATTGAGAGCTAGGCCTACAGACAGGAGGTCCAAGGTTCAAATCTGGCTGCAGACACTTTTCAGTTGTGTGACCCTGGGCAAGTCACTTGACCCCATTGCCTAGCCCTTACCATTCTTCCTCCTTGGAACCAATACACAGTATTGATTCTAAGACAGAAGGTAAGGGTTTAAAAAACAACAACAAAAAAAACATACTCCCTAAAGATTATAATTTTATTTTGGGTGACAAATACTACCCAAATAGATAGATACAAATTATATTCCAAAGTCTGGAAATCCCACTGCATCATGAATTGAGTGTCTTTCTATATTGCTGACACTATTAATGTTAGCCCTAAATTGCTAAAAGCTCTGAAGGACATTCATTTCTTTCTCACCCTACAATCTTCCACTCCAAGATAAAGTACCAATAAGAATTTCCTAAATTCATCTCAGGAAATGCCACTTCCATCCATAACTATTTCTCCCCGATCACTCACCCTATACACCTTCTCTCCAATTTTTCCATATTCTTTTAGCAAATAAAAGATAAGGAACAGAGAAAAAACAGCCTTAATTGTAGGCCAAATGCTCAAAAGGAAGGTCTGCTTTGGCCTTACTCCTTTTTCAATTCTTTTCAATCCTTATCAACTTCTCTATCCTTGAATATATTGTTAAATGTTTTCATCAGAATCATCAGAAAAATTAGCATCCCAGAATGCTCCAGTCTATGTGCCATTCAGCTATCAAAATCTTCTTCCTGAAGTATAGACCTGACCATGTCACCTTCCTAGTCAATAAATTCCAGTGGTTCTTGATCACCTTCAGGATCAAATAAAAAACCCTATTTCTCTTTCAAAGTCCTTCATAACTTTCCTGCCTCTCCAGTCTTCTTACTCCTTACATATCACCCTGCCCCTAAATACTATGAAATCCGGGGACACTGGACTCTTAACTGTTCCTCAAAGGAGACACTCTTTTCTTCTGACTCCTTGTGTTTTCTCTGGCTGCGCCCCTATGCCAGGAATGTTTTTTCCTCTTATCTCTGCCTATTGGTTTCCCTTCAAGCCCAAATTAAAATCCTACTTCCTACAGGAAGCCTTTCTCAATACCCCTTTAATTCTAATGCCCTCCCTTTATTTATTATTATAAATTTATCCTATATATAGTTTGTTTGCACATAACTGTTTGCATCTTGTCTCCTCCATTAGACTGTGAGCTCTTTGAACGCAATTTTTTGCCTTTCTTTATATTCCCAGGAGTTAGCACAGTGACTGGCATAATGAATGTTTATTGATTGACTGATTAGAAACATCTCAAACCTAACATGTCTAAAGTGGAATTTATTAACCCACTCCTGTTCTGAACTTCCCTTTTATTGTTTAGGCCTCCTAGTAACTCAGATTCACAGCCTTGGTGTCACCCTTGACTCTTCACTCTCACTAACCCCAAATATCCATTCAGTTACCAAATCCTGCTTCTATTCCCAAAACATCTCTTAGAAACACTCACTTCTCTCATTACAAAGTTACCCCCTAATTAAGCCCATTATCACCTACCATTAGGACTACTACAGTAGCCTCCTAATTGGTCTCCCTACCTCAAGACTTTCCCAGATCCATCCATCATCCATACAGCTGCCAAGTGATTTTCCTAAAGGATAGTAGTACACCACCACCCCTCAAAAACTAGTGTCTCCACATTATCTTTAGGATAAAATATAAACTCCTCTGTTTTGCATTTATAGTTCCTTATACCCTGGGCCCTTTGTATTGGTCTGTTCCCCATGCCTAAGAATGCTTTTCTTCCTCACCTCCAGTTCCTAGAATCCCTAGTTTCCTCAAGACTCAGCTCAAGTACCATTTCCTGCTCCCCCTAGATCCTAGTGACTTCCAAGTGAATTTGATTTTTATAGGTTTTGTATATACCAATATATTTATTTGCACTACATTCTGTCTTTACCTTTACATTCTTAAGTTCCTTAAGGACAGAGACAGTTTTAGCTTTTCTCAGCAGCAGCTCTTGGCACAGCACCTGGCACATAAAACAGCCAACTTAAGAAATCCTTGTTGTTTAATTTATTAGCTGGCTAACCCCCATTACAGAAGGCACAGAAGTACATGAGTTGTTTTCAGGGTCACAATTTGACTCAAAGCACACATGAATCTATCTACCCCAGGCCATGTCAGATCAGAGTTCTACTCAATAAATGGCACATTCTTATTATCTGGCTTTCAATAGAAGTGCACCTAACACATATATGACACCTTATTAATATTAGTCTCATTCTAACTACTAAGCAATTGGAATCAACTCTTATATCTCTGTTAGTGGAACAAAAAAACCAGCACAGATTATTGAAAAGAACAGGTATTTCTAGAAGCAGCATGATGAATGAGAAAGACTGCTATACCTAAAGTCAGGAGATCTGATTCTGAATTTTGGTTCAGGCACTTACTAGCTATGTAATCCTGAAAAAGCCATTTATAAGCCTGTTTTCCATTAACAAATGCATTAACTACCTTTCAGGCTTCCTGTGAGGAAAGCATTCTGTAAATTTTAAAGTGTTATATAAATGTCAATTTTTATTATTATTTTCTATGACACTGTACTATATAATTATACAATTTTGCAACATATTTATTTTACTGATTATGCCTGGGTTAGACTAATACTAAAGTTAGTTTGAATTCTCTGAAAACACACTTTGATAAGCAGTGGAAAGAAGTGGCAAAGAAGTATGCTGCTGGGCAAGGCAAAAATAGGCTAGGATTTTACCAGAGTTAATCTATAAGTAGATTACTAGGAGTTCATAAAATCATAGGCCAAAGGCCATCTAGTCAAACCCCCTCATTTGATAGATGAAGAAACTAGGGTACAAGAAGATTAACTATTTACCCAAAGTCACATGGGGAGTATAGTATTATGGGTGGGATCTGAACCCATCAACCCTGACTCCACAGTAAGGGCTTTCTAACACTCCACTGTCCCACTCTGACCTTTTCCTACTAATATATCTTCTATTCACCAAATGAGATAGAATTCAGTATTTTTTTATCCTCCAGTTAATTTCCAACAAAGTTATCATCACAATACATTTCAATAAGAATTTAGTCAATATCTATAATGTACTGGACACTGGGAAATAGAAACACAAAAATGAGACAGTTTTTGCCCTCAAGGAGTTTACATTCTACCAGTAAACCATACATTGCCTCCTGAGCAGTGACTTATTTTCCTGAGCCTATCTAGACAACCCTTAATGTGCCATAATCAGAGCTTTTACAATTTACAGTTTAAAATATCTCTTCCCTGCAAAGAGAAGGCACAATCTCTCTTACTCCTTTAATGGTTTTGTACTATATGGGCAGCTAGGTTTCACAGCGGATAGAACATGGGGCCTGGAGTCAGAATGACTTGAGTTCAAAACCAACTATAGAAACTAGCTGTGTGATCCTAGGCAAGTCCCTTAATCCTGTTAACAGGCCTCAGTTTCCTTATCTGTAAAATGAGCTGGAGAAATAAATGGCAAACCACTCCAGTATCTGTCTTTGCAAAGAAAATCTCAAATGGCATCACAAAGACTGAAATGACTGAAGAAGAACTCAGAGCTATGCCTAAAACTATCTCCCTGAACCTTATTCATCCCCAATTTAATTTAGTGCCTGAACTCCATCCCTTCCTTACAAAAGCCTATCCCTTATCAGTGTTGGTACAAGGCCAGGGGTGGGGGGTGGGGGGTTGGGGGTTGGGGGCGAGCTGGTCTAAGGACAATGTTTGCATGCCCTGCCTCTCTGGCCAGCCACCCAATTCAAGCACTTCCTCCCTCTGTTGTCTGGGGTAATGTGGTAGGGCTCACAGGTGACTTTAAGCTGCGGTTTGTGCACACAGTCTCTAAAAGGTTCACCAACAAACGATACATACCAAACTGTATTTTTTAAAACACCAGTTATATTATTATTCTCCTAGCCTTATAAGAGGTACCTATATCTTGCTTATCCTTATATAGTTTTGATTCCATTCAGTCAGCAATTTAATCTTATATGCTACTTTCTTTCTATTTTTATTTTTATAAGCTAAAAGCTATAAAGACCTTTAAGTCCATCTAGTCCAAATCCCTCCTTTTACAGGGAAGTGGAGTGATTTTGTTCAAAGTCACATAACTAGAGAGTAGCAGAGCTAGAATTTGAACCTAGATCCTCTGACTCCAACTCAATATTTTTTCCATTGTTCCCTGCTGCAGTCTAGCACTAATTTTCTGTTCCAGGTCTTGATCATCCTTGCTTGAGCTATAATATAACATCTTATATTTGCAAAGTATACTTTGTATATAGTTTATATATTCTTTATATTTATAAAATATATAATTCTTTGAAGTACTGAAAATATTTTAAAATTTAAGATCCTTATAGCAACCCCACAAAGTAGCTGTATCAGGGATAATTAGTTATTTGACAGATGAGGAAACAGAGAAATTATTTTATCATAGACATATGGTAGATTGGGAAAAAAAAGAATCTAGGCCTCTTCCATCCTGATCTAGAACAGTCTGATGCAGACACTGTCACTTACAGTCACCTTTAAATCAACCTTAACTGCTCTTGACCATTTCCCTTCCAACCAATTTGAAATGTCTAAATAACAAGTCACATTTATATAACACTTTAAAGTTTAAAAAAAAAAACACTTCCCTTATAACAATGCTGAGAGAAAGTTAGTACAAGTTGTATTAAGCTCATTTTATGAAATTAGAACCTAAGTTTTTGGGATGTTAAGTGACTTGATCATGGCAATAAACATCAATCAATTAATAAACAAGAATTTATTAAACACCTACTATGTACTAAGCCCTGGGGATAAAAAGGCAAATGTGGCAGTATCTGCACTTAAGTTTATAATCTATATTTACTTAAAAAATGAATAATATGGAAATACGTTTTACATGATAATATACATATATATCTCACAAATTGAATTGCTTCCCAACTCTGGGAAGGGGAAGAGAAGAAGGGAAGGAGACAATTTAGATCATATAATTTTGGAAAACTTATGTGGAAATTTGTTCTTACATGTAATTTGTAATAAATAAGTAAATATTTTAAAGTCTTTTTTCCATGGTACATGATTCATGTTCTTTCCTTCCCTTTTCCCCTCCCCCTCCTACAGCCAACAAGCAATTCCACTGGGTTACATGTATTATCACCTATTTCTATATTAATAAATAAGTTTTAAGTTTATAATCTAGCTAGGGATGACAATATGCATAATATATGTAGTTCTATATGAAACAGATGAACCAGATACAAGTTAAGTAGGGGAAATAAAGAAGGAACCAGTACCTAGGTAAGCATTGGCAAACCTTTTCAAAATCATGTGCTGAAACATCAACTTCAAGCTGCCTGTGGGCCCCCCAAATTACCCCAGACAGTGGAGGGAGGAAGTCTTCACATTAGGCTACTGGGCAGAGGAGCAGAACATGTGAAAAATGTCCTCTGGCACCGTGGAGAGGGGAATGGAGCAGCACCCTGGGACATGAGGCATATGTCATGCCTTTGCCAACATGGACCTAGGCACTTTGGGGAATGAGAAAGTTCATGAAGAAAGTGGCATTTGAATATTTAAAGTAGCCCTTTTTGTGGTAGCAAAGAACTGGAAATTGAGGGGATATCCATAAATTGTAGAATGGCTGCACAAATTGTGGTAAATGATTGTAATGGAATACAATTGTGCTATAAGAAATGACAAACAGAGGGGGCAGCTGGGTAGCTCAGTGGATTGAGAGCCAGGCCTAGAGATGGGAAGTCCTAGGTTCAAATCTGGCCTCAGACACTTCCCAGCTGTGTGACCCTGGGCAAGTCACTTGACCCCCATTGCCTAGCCCTTACCACTCTTCTGCCTTGGAGCCAATACACAGTATTGATTGACTCCAAGACGGAAGGTAAGGGTTTAAAAAAAAAAGAAATGACAAACAGGATCATTTCAGAAATATCTTGAAGGACTTACATGAACTAACAAAAAATGAAGAGAGAAGAACCAGGAAAACACTGTACACAGTGCCAGCAACATTGTTTAATGATAAAGTGTGAATGATTAACTATTCTCAGCAATATAGTAATCCACAAGGCAATCCCAAAGACTCTTGAAAAATGCCATCTGCCAGAAGGCAGCTGCATAGTTCAGTAGATTGAGAGCTAGGCCTAGAGGTGGGAGGTCCCAGGTTCAAGTTTGGCCTCAGATACTTCCCAGCTGTGTGACCCTGGGCAAGTCACTTGACCCCCATTGCCTAGCCCTTACCACTCTTCTGCCTTGGAACCAAAACATGATTCTAAGACAGAAGGTAAGGGTTTTTTAAGAAAGAAAGAAAAATGCCATCTGCCTCCAGAAAAAAAATTATTAGAGTCTGAATACAGACCAATACATTCTATACTTCACTTTCTTTCCTCTTTTTTTGTTCAAGATCTCTTTCACAAAGTGACTAATATGGAAAAAAAAATGTTTTATATGATTGCACATGTAAAATCTATATCAAACTGCTTACCCTATCAGGGAGAGAGATTATAGGGAGAAAATTTGGAACTCAAAAAAATTTTTAAGTGGCATTTAAGCTGAGTTATGAAGGAAAAGCAAGATTCTAAGGTCAGAAGGCAATGCATTTCAGATATATAGGTCAGACAATAGGAGTATTATATATGAGGAGAAGAAAAAAAGTCAATTTGTCTGGATGGTAGAGTATATGAAGGGTAGTAGTATAATATGGCTGGAAAGATAAGAAACCAGGTAAGGAAGAGCTTTAAAAGTCAAAAAGAGAAGTTTACATTTGATTCTGGAGGTAATAAGGAGTCACTGAAGTTTAGGGAATAAAGGATGACATGTCTGACCTCTACTTTAGGAAAAAATCATTTTGGCAGCTTTATAGAAGAGTGGTTTGTAGACAGATCTGAAGCAGAGAAATCAATTGGAAGCCACTGCAAGAACACCGGTTATCAGTGTCAACTGGGTTTTTTGCAAGTTTCAAGTTTGCCCCTGCCCCCTGAGAACTCACCTCAAGGGAAGTCTCAGACTGACCTGTTTCAGACTGAACAACAGACCCTGAAGTACTTGGTGACCCCAGTTTGGGGTGGAACTAGTGGACATAGTTAAAGTACCCTTTTTTGTCTTATTGTGTCTTATTATTCTCTCATTGTATTTAAGTTCTCTCCAAGGGGGAGGGAAAGAACATGAATCATGTAACCATGGGAAAATAGTCTAAATTAATTAATTAAATGGAATTGAAAAATAAATAAATAAAAATAAAGTTGTCTCCCAGGTAGCCCAGCCCTTGGCTTGACCCTTTCCTTTTGTATTCATTGTAGTAGAGCACTACCTGATACTCCAGCTGCTGGTTGAAGCCTCTTTCCCAAGCCTGCTTGCAACCTGTCAATGTATATTTGCTATACCAAGTTCCCCAAAAGGTATAAAAGATTTCCAAGTTCTATTATTCTTTGGAGAATCATCTATCACAGTGATCCTCCCAGAGATAATATCCCCAGAGTCACAGGGTTCTGACTCTGTGTAGTATCTTGGTGCTTGGTTCTGGGATAACAGCCAATTTGGTCCTGTATCTTTCCTGATCAAAGACTTGGTTTTTGCTAAACTACTTTATTAGTTCTGTGTTATTTCCAAGTTAACATCAGTGATGAAGGCTTGAACTAGGGTTCTGACTATGCCAGTGGAAAATACAAAACACAGAGCCCAGATTTAGCTCTCCTAACTCTAAATTCTTTCCATTATCAACATCTCACTCTTTTCCCCCCTAATTATTCTGCTGCTACATTCTCCAGACCCCTGAGGATTGCTTTATATGTGTATATTGTCCCCCAACTAGAATGTGAGCTCTTTGAGAATAAGAACTGTCTCTTTTTAAATTTTTATTCTCAACTCTTCTGTCTTGGAACCAATAAGGCAGAAAAGTGGTAAAGGCTAGGCAATGGGACTTAAGTAATAACTTGCCAAGGATCACAGAGCTAGGAAGTATCTGAGGCCAGATTTGAATTCTAGGCCTGGTTCTCAACCCACTGAGATATCTAGCTGCCCCCTATCTCACACACCTCCAACTCTTGAGAGGCAACATAGTGTGAGGCAGGTCCAAAGCCAGGAGGTCTTGCTTCTGACTAACCCAGGGCTGTGACCCAGAGAAATCATTTAACCACTAAGTGCTCTAAGCAACTTCCCAAGACTATCAGCTGTAAAGAAAGTACACTGATAGGAGTCTCCTCATCCAAGCGATTTCTGCACCAATAAAATCACCCCTCCAGTCCCAATCTATACCCAGCACTCCGCTTGCTTGGCGCAAACTAAGGGTTTGATGCCTTTTCATTCATTCATTCTCCCCCCTCCTCCCCTTAAACCCTTACTTTCTGTTTTAGAATTGACACTTAAGTATGGATTCCAAGATAAAAGAAAGCTAAAAGGTAGTCCTACTGGGATTATGTGACTTGCCCAGGGTCTGACAGCTAAGAAATGTCTTCCTGACTCCATTGAGCTCCACTTATTATTACCCCTCCCTTCCCTCCACAAACTCTTTCTTCTCCCTAATTTTCTGATCATTTTTTAGGGTACCACCATACTCTCAAGTCACCCAGGCTTACAACTTAGATATCCTTCACTATTCATTCTCACCACTTCACTATGTCCAATCAGTTGCCACGTCTACTTTCACAACATCTCTCCTATACATTCCCTTCTTTCCTCTGGCACTGATACCATTCTGGTATAGATCTTTATCATATCATTCTTGGACTATTTCAGTAGTTTTTCAGTTGGTGTCCCCATTTTGAGTCTCTCTCCACTTCAGTACATCATCCACTCAGCTATCAATTTAATTTTCCTAAAACAAGGATCAAAATATGTCATATGGGCCCTCTACCACCCCCACTCCCAATCCCCCCAGTAAATACACTCCAATGGTTCCTTATTACCTTCTTTGTTTAGCATTTCAAAACCCTCCAAAACCTGCTCCTCCCACTTTCTAGTCTACTGACACCTTACTCCCTAACATGTAATCTGAAATCCAGTGACACCTGCTTCCTTACTATTCCTCCTCTCTCTCACATGGCACTCTCAATCCTGCATTTGCCCAAGTGATCTCCATGCCTGGAATGCTCTCCTTCCCCTTAATTCTAGTACCTTCCCTCTGCTGATTACTTCCAACTTATATAGATTATGTTTATACATAGTTGTTTATATGTTGTCTCCCCATTAGACTATGGGATACTTGAGAAAAGGACTGTTTTCTGCCTTCTTTGTCCTCCAAAACACTTAGTAAAGTTCCTGGCACACAGACTTATTGGCTTGACCCAGTGGTAAATCCAGCACCTCTTTCACTGTATTCCTCCTATCTTTGTTATGAAAGTGGTTATGAATCCTAATATACCAAGCTGCAACAATTTAACCTACACTAGGACACCAAGAGCAATCTTTGAAACAACGTTTCACCAAGTCTTGGCAAATAATTGAGGTGGAAAAAAAATAAAGAAAATGTAATCTGAATCTCAAGCAATGGCAAGTTGATGAGATTTGGAGGTGTGTGGAACTGGGAGAGATGAGAGGATAGGGAAGAAAGGGGAAGAGCAAGAGAGGAGGGAAGAACAGAGAGGAGAAAAAGGAAATAGAAGAGATGAGAGAGGAAGGGATCGAGGAGAAGAGAGAGGAAGGAAAGAGAAAAAAAGAAAGAGAAGGGAGAAAGGTAGAGAGGAGTTCGAAAGATGAGGAGGAAGAAAAAAGAGGGAGGGAAAGAGGTGAGAAAGAGGAGATGGAGAGGAGTAAGGTGAGGAGAGAGAGAAGGAGAGAAAGAAAAAAGAGAGAGGAGATGAGGGGGAGAGAGAGAAGGGCGGTAAGGAGTGAGGCAGTCTTAGTGTGTTTGTGTAACACTCGTGACCTCACCAAAATACAGACACGTATGCAAATATGTCTATATCCTCGTGCATCTGTCAACTTGTAACTCGTGTGTGTGCGCGTGCGCGCGCTCTCCAGAACACCGATATATCCTGAGTGTGTGAGTGTGGTGTGTGTGTGAATACAAGCGCTTCTGTCTTTCCTAGGTTCTTACCTCTATTGAGGGCCAGGTGGATAACTCTGGGCGCCGCCATCTTGAGGGGTCACGTGCTCAGTAACCCATTTCAGTAACCCCCCCTCCACTGACCCCGCCTGACTCCTCACGGCGTTCCTAAAGACTAGAGAAGGGAGGGGAGAGGAACTGTAGAGGAGTAGGGCGGAGAAACAGAGCGCGTGCGCGGAGTGACTGACTGCGGGAGCCTGGGACCTGGAGAACCCCGGGGCCGGAGGAGAAACCGACCTTGGCCAGCCGTAGCAGCCGTGGCTACCTTCCCGGGCTTTTCCAGCCGCTCCTCCCATGGCGCCCCTCCACCCCCGCCCCCGTGCTCATTAGCAGGTGAGATGCAGGAAGACTGTCAGGTAAGGGTTGCAGCAATAATTTTAGCATAGCTTTGGTGCATGGAAATATGAAGCCGGCAAGATATTGAGAGGAGGAAAAAAATGCAACCATCAGCCGGTCTCAGAATTAACCGCGTCTGTCACTTTTTATTCCTTTCTTTCGCAAATTCTTTTCCTTGTTGGAGCTGCGTGGGCAAGTCATTTTCAAAGTCGTCAGCCGCTTTCCTTTTGCTCTGCTTCCCAGAGCATTCCGGGGACCACCTTGTTCCTCAACAAGAAGGAGAGGATCTTGTAGCTAATGAAATCAACTCCACGCCCTGAGGCATGCGGGAATAGGCAAGATTTTTCCTTTTTTTTTTTTTGATGATAAATTTTTCCACGACAATTTTGGAACCCTCAATTAAGAAATAGAAGAGTCAGAGATGAGACTTGGAAAGATCATTGGATTTGAAGCCCGTTTGTTACTTTGGAGGAGTTACTTAACTTTTCAGGCTACTCGTTTTCTTCATCTATAGAATGTGTATAAGAATACTTGCTCTACTCACCTTCCAGGTTGTAGTGAGAAAAATCAGGTTGCAAACAAATAAAGCAAAACCAACTAATAACCCTAAAGCACTATATAAATGTGGGGTATCTCCAAAATTACTTCCAACTCTAAATCCTAGGATTCTAGGAAATAGAGGTAGATTCCAGGCAAGTTCACTGCAAATAGATACGAAACTGAGACCAACTGACCTCCATCTAGTTGAGGTGAGAAAGCTCTATCCTGCCTCAAGAATAGCCCTTTCTTTGAATATCATTATCCAGTTTGATCTAGGCGAGTGTTCCTTTGGGCCAGTGTAGATGTCCACCATCACACAACTCTGCATAAGACCATCCAACTAAAGCCTTTAAAATAAACTTGCCTTGTTAAAAGTAGTGGCAAGACAATAAGAAATATTGTCCAATTTGTGTGATGTCTTATTTAAGATGATTTAAGGAAAATTAGTATGCTAGCTCTTTAAGTATGCTAGTTCAATTCCTCATCAGTAAAATGAACTGGAGAAGGAAATGGCAAATCACTCCAGCATCTTTGCCAAGAAAACTCCAAATGGGGTTGTGAAGATTCGTAATTGAAAGAACTGAACGACAAGCTCATTAGGGGGAATTTATACTTGAACAGCAAAGTACATATTTTTGAGGATAACCTTTAAAGGATAAAGGTGGGGAATGATTCTTTTTTCTTTCTGAGTAAAGGAAAATGGGAGTACAGGTTTTCCTCAAAATTAGATAAAATCATTTATTAAGTTAAAAGGGGCTCTGTTTTTCCAAATCCAAACAACCTATAGGGCAAGGGTTCTTAATATTTTTGTGTATCATAGATCTTCTTTGAATCCTGATAAAGCTTATGGAGGCCTTCTCAGAATAATGTTTTTGAATGATTAAAGTAAATGCTAAATTTCAATTAGAACTTAGTGGAAGTAAAGATCTAATTTTTCCCCCCAATCAAGTTTGAAGACTCCCTTGCCCTAGTGGAAAGAGCATTTGAGTCACTTAAAGACTTTCTTACATAATCCATCCTTCAAACTTGGGGTATAAGAATTATTTAAATTGGAATAAAAGAATCATGGAATGGTAGAGATGGTAGAGACTTCAGAGACTATCTAGTCTAACTCTCTTTTCTTCTAGATAAGGAAACAGATTCACAGGATTGTGAAAAGATTTGCCCAGGGTCAACCGTATTCTTTATGTCATGTAATGGGAAGAAATTTTAATGATCCAGATTCAACTGCTAATAAACCAGTTATAAACAAATGATGTCTCATTCAGTGACCTTGGATCTAATTTTCATCCTGCTATATTCTTCTGACCTTAAAAAGACTTGAAAGTCAACAGATTTAATCTTCAAAATTCATTAATTTTATGAAATTATGTGTGTAAGATAAAGGGACCAGCTAGACTACTAAAGGATCTCAGATCCTTTCCTTCCATGAGTCTGAGAATAAAGAACATTTGAGTAAAAACTGATAGATTTAGGGTCTGTTCTTAGTTTTGTTATTTACTTCTTGAGTAGTCAATAATACTTTTACTTCTCTACTTCTGTGACTTGAAAATTAATCATACTGTAAAGCAGCATTAATTTGGAAGAATAAATAATTCAGACAATATGATTGTTATTGAGCAAAAAGTTTGAAACTATTTCTTCCTCTGCAAATTTTCAGGGTCCTGCAAAGGAAATCCAGTCTAAAATAAGTAAATTTCTCAAACCAGGGGCTCAAGGAATAAAGGATGTCTCCAATATGACTCCAGCTGCTGCTTCCAAAAGTTCATTCTTATATGTTAAAAGATGTTCATCCTTGATTCAATGTGTTGTTCTTTAGTTTAATTGTGAATCATTATTTTAAAATTAACTTAACTTGGTTTTTCATTAACCTAATAGCTACAATTCATATCCCAGTTTGTAAAGTGCATTGTACTTGATAGCAATAAAATTGCATGTATGAAATTATTCTACAATTCTCCCTTCACTAAATAAAATTGGCCCTTTCTTCTCACCTCCCACCACACCATTTGATATTCTAGCCACCTCAGAATTGTTTAACTGCACCTCACTTTACAAAATATATGTGTTCCTGAAAAGTATAAAAATTGTACTTTTACATATTTGTTCACATCCAAAATGCAAGAAGGCTTAGTACCTCTCAGAGAATTATGAGACAAATCTTTTTGTAGAGTAAATAATGCTTTTGTAATGCTAATGTGCACTCCCTAATTAATGTATTATAAATTGGGGTGGGAGTTGTAAGTTAGATTTTTTATAGCAGAACACATCTGTACTTTTTTTTTTTTGCTTAAACAAAGGTGCTTTGAAATCCTTAGATGAAAAATGTTACATAGATATGCATTACAGTTTAATTAGAAATAATGTTGTATTTCCTGCTGGAAAGAAAGCAGGATCAGATGGCCCCTGAGGGAATCTGGGAAAATCCTGGTGGCCTGGCAATCTGAGCAGCTTTTAAAGACTTTTCCAAGGCTAAGGTAGCTTCAGTTTTAGTTCTGGGCCCCAGCCCTCAGTTTTGCTATTTGATCCTGAAAAATCAGTATTTTAACTTAATAAGACATAATAAATCTTGGCACATTATACTCTGTGCCCTGAAAGAACATATCCAGCCCTCTATATATTGATTTAATCATGCCAGCTAAAATCCAAATTCAAATCCCACCTACAGGAAGTCTTTATCAATCTCCCTTAATTCTAGTGCCCTCCCTCTGTGATTAATCCTCATTTATTGTATATGTGTATAAATATATGTATAAAACTTGTTTGTATATAGTTTTGCATGTTGCCTCCCCCATTAGATTGGGAGCTCTTTGAGAGCAGGAACTCTTTTGCCTCTCTTTATTCCTAGTGCTTAGCATAGTACGTGGCACATAGTAGGTGCTTAATAAATGTTTAGTGACTGACTGTGTTCCCTTAGGTAACTCCTGATTTGAACATCACTGTGTGAGAATTCTTTTTAGTTGAGAGGAATATTAAATGTTCTTCATTTATTGAACTACCTGCAGCAATTTAGTTAGTTGCTCTAATTTTGGATTACTTTACATTGGAGAAGAAATTTCTGGAACTTATGAACTGCCTGTGACAGACATACTGTCATCCATGGATCTGGACTTTCTTTGGGGAGGATGATTTTTGCATTTCTGCCCATATAACAACAATCCAAAAGCCTTCCTCCCCCCTCACTCCCCCCCAAACTTTCTCCTAGTTCAGCACTGGACAGGGATTTTGATGTCTTATTTAAGTCAGTAGGAGTGTTTAGTTATGTGGAAATTAAAAGGGTGGGTGGGGGAGAGAGGATATATTTTTTTCTTTCTCTTTGCTCACTTTATAAGTGAAGTAAAATGATTTTGCCTGAACCCAGTCCAACCTAATTTAGTGCCTTCCCCTCCTAACTCCCACAGTCAAATTTGTGAACATAAATGCTATTCATCATTTGACAGCCAGAAATAAGTATTTCAATTTATCACCACCCCCATTTTACTGCCAATAATAGTGGTGGACAATCAGTGGCATGAAATTGGCAGTAGACTGAACATTTAAAATGATGCTTACCTTTCCTAATTATATGACATCTAGTGACAGTTGTTGCTTGAAGATAAAGGGAAAACATGCACATCAATGTTTGTGGAGACTCAAATTACAAATAACTTGGTTCCTTTTAATAAAGGAAGCTGTAGGTTCACTGCCAGATACATGATCTGTATTCATCATCTTCCACTGAACTCTGCTCTTCTTTCTTTCCTTATGCAAAATATAGTAACAAAATAAAATTTATTAAAGATTTTTTTTAATTACCTTAACTGTACTGGGCAACATTTAGAAAAAAGGCTCTTTCCAGGTTTGAGAAGTACAAGGGAAGAGTTGAGGGATTTCCTAACAGCTTCAACCTTAGCAAAATAGAAAGCCAACAAATCATTTGTTAAAATGAAAGGGACCGGTTAGAGTTTTTCATGTTTTCTTTTTTTTTTTTTGGTAATGTTCATTTTAAAATTCTGAGTTCCAGATTCTCTCCCTTCCTCAATTTCCTCCCCATCCATTGAGAAGGCAAGCAATATGATAACTATTATACATGCAAAGTCATGTAAAACATGTCCATATTAGTCAAGTCATGTTGCAAAAAAAAAGAAAGAAAAAAATCTGCTTCAATCTGCACTCAAAGATCATCAGTGCTTTTCATAATTTTCTGTCATCACTTTCTAATATGTTAGGTAAGTTAGTCAAGCTAATAGATTTGTAGAAATAAAGGAAGGAAAGAAATAAGAATTTGTTTAGCACCTACTATGTGCCAGGCACTATGTTAAATGCTTTATGACTATTACCTCATTTGATCTTTATAATACTAAGGAAGAAAAAAAATTTGTGCAACGGGGGCAGCTAGGTGGCTCTGTGGATTGAGAGCCAGGCCTAGAGACTGGAGGTCCTAGGTTCAAATTTTACTTCAGACACTTGACCCCATTGCCTAGCCCTTACCACTCTTCTGCCTTGAAACCAATACACGGTATTGATTCCAATATGGAAGGTATGGGTTTAAAAAAAAAAGTGCAAGGAATTCATTGTTTTTCAAGAATCAATGTGGGGCAGTTAAGTGACTCAGTAGACTGAGAGTATGTTACAGTTCTGGAAATTATAAAGGGTTTTAAATGCCAGAGTAGTTTTTATTTTTTCTTGAAGGTAATAGGGAGCCAATGGAACTCTTCAATCAGGGAAGTAACAATGATTAATAGAACAGAATTTGATTGTTTCAGGTTTCCTGGTTCCTTCCCTGTAGGATAAGTCTAGAACCATAACTAGAACAAAGCTAACAGGGTTTTACCCTAGGATACCAAACTGGAAGAAGACCATACTTCATGAGGCACAAGATGCATTCTCTCTCTAGAGCAACCAGTTCTCTATGCTTCATCTTGCAGTCATTTTCTAGCCTTTTCTTTAAGAGCTCAATCACATATGAACCTCACCATCTGAGAGACAAGGTACCAGAAATCTAACAGCCCCATCCCCTGCCACACTTGAACCTTGAAGTTATTCTGTCTTCTTCAGTGCCCTCTCCCCTCACCCAAATGTTTTGACTCAAGATTGCCTCCAGGTTCGACTATGAAGTTATTGGACTTTTATTTTTTTCTTCTTTGTGTTTTATTTTTTTTTAACATTGTTTTATTTGGTCATTTCCAAACATTATTCATTGGAAACAAAGATCATTTCCTTTTCTTCCCTCCCCCCCCCCACCTCTCCCATAGCCTTGATTCGAACCCATTTCCATGTTGTTGGTATCTACATTAGAGTGTTCATTTAGAGTCTCTCCTCAGTCATATCCCCTCCACCCCTGCAGTCAAGCAGTTGCTTTTCATCTGTGTTTTTACTACCACAGTTTATCCTCTGCTTGTGGATAGTGTTTTTTAGATCCCCGCAGATTGTTCAGGGACATTGCATTGACACTAATGGAGAAGTCCATTACTTTTGATTGTACCACAGTGTGTCAGTCTCTGTGTACAATGTTCTCCTGGTTCTGCTCCTTTCACTCTGCATCACTTCCTGGAGGTCGTTCCAGTCTCCATGGAATTCCTCCACTTTATTATTCCTTTTAGCACAATAGTATTCCATCACCAACATATACCACAGTTTGTTCAGCCATTCCCCAATTGAAGGGCATCCCCTCATTTTCCAATTTTTGGCCACCACAAAGAGCGCAGCTATGAATATTCTTGTACAAGTCTTTAAGTTATTGGACTTTTAAAGTCATTCATAAACTGGCCTCTTCCTACCTTGCTGGTCTTCTTACACCTTCTTCCCCTTAATGTACTCTATAGCCCAGTGATTCTAGCCTCCTCACTATTCCTTGTATTGAACTCTCCATCTCAAAATTATGCCTTTTCACTAGTTGTCCCCCATTCCTAGAACTCCCTCTTCCTGTCTGTTTTCTAAGTTCCCTGACTTCTTTCAAGGCTCAGTTAAAGTCCCACCTTCCAAAAGAGGGCTTTCCTGATCTTTATTCATGAATGCCTTCCCTCTGAGACTATCTTCACTTTGCTCTTTATATATCTTGTTTTGTATATGGTTGTCTCTGTGTTGTTTACCCTATTAGGCTGTGAGCTCCTTGAGGGCAGAGACTCACTTTTGCCTTTCTTTGCAGCACTTAGCCCAGTGCCTAGCACATAGGAGCTTAATAAATGCATGGGGTTTTTAAATTAAATTTTATTTTTTTCAAGCAACAGAATTTCCCCTCTCCCTGCTACTCTTTCCCCACCATAAACTCCTGTTATTTTTTAATTTGTAAAATTTCATTTAATTAATTAATTAATTTAGAACATTTTTCCATGGTTACAAGATTCATATTCTTTCCTTCCCCTCTCCTCACCCCCCTCCCATAGCCAACATGCAATTACACTGGGTTTTACATGTGTCATTGATCAAAACCAATTTCCATATTATTGATGTTTGCACTAGGATGATCATTTAGAGTCTGCATCCCCAATCATATCCCCATCAACCCATGTGATCAAGCAGTTGCATAAACTCCTGTTATAAACATCATAATCAAGCAAAACAAATTCCTATATTGGCCATGTCCAAAAGGGGACGTGTGTGTGTGTGTGTGTGTGTGTGTGTGTATGTGTGTGTGTATTTTTATACACACACACACACACATATATATATCTATCTCAGTCTGCACTTTGAGTCTATCACTTCTCTGTCTCTCTGTCTGGAAATTGATAGCATGTTTCATCATTAGTCCTCTAAAATCACACTTCCTAATCATGCTTATAATATTGTCATCATTTAAACTGTTCGGGTTCTATTCAGTTCATTCCATATAAGTTCATACAAGTCTTCACAGATTTCTTTGAAGCCATTAATATATTCTTGTTGACTTGATTTGTCTTGCCTATTTTATATAGATTATGTGGGAGCAGAGAAAGATAAAATATGACTTGGGCAGCTAGATAGCCCAATGGATAAAGTACCAGGCCTAGAGATGGGAAATCCTGGCTTCAAATCTGGCCTCAGACATTTCCCAGCTGTGTGACCCTGGGCAACAGGTCACTTAACCCCAATTGCCTACTCCTTACCTCTCTTCTGCTTGGAACCAATAATCACTATCAATTTTAAAACAGAAGGTAAGGGCTTAAAAAAAAAAAGATAAAATATGGCCACTGCCTTCAAGCAATTTAAACAGTTTCAGGTGAAATAATTTAAGATTTTGGAATAAAATGCCAAATTCCATTGTTAAACTCTTAAGGAAGAAATGGAAACAGGACAAACACCAAGGAAGAAATGGAAACAGGACAAACACCAATATCTGCTAACAGGACCAACAGTAGGTTTGAAAGAATTTTGATTCTGACTTTCCACAAATTCCTAGAACTGATTGCCTAAGAAGAATAAGAAAATGCTCCCTGATCTTTTACCCCCCCCCCAAAAAAAAAATCCCAGGATTTCTCATATAAAGAGGATAGTGTGAGAGAGAAGATGCATTGTCTGACATTTCTATACCAGAAGAGGGACTCGTCAAAGTGCACAGGCAAAGATAAAGACTTCTTTTGCCCTTTTGATTGGCCTTTAAAAAAAAAAACTGTGTCCATTTATGGAGGTCAAGAGATATTGAAGACAGATTAGGAAGAAACCAAATAGAAAAGGAGGTAAGATTTTACTTACTTTTACCCTTTTCCCTTTTCTTTTTTCCCTCTTGCTTCCTTTTTACTGACTTGCCTCTTCTCTCTTCTTTGCTTCATTCTTTCCTCTCTGTTAACAGTAGCCTTGTTATTCATTCTCTTTTGCTTTCCTTCCACACTGAGCTCCCCTGCTGTTAACCTGCATACCTTTTTTCCCATTTCTTTTCTTTAGCTTCTATTAGCTTTTGCTAGATTCCTAGGAAGTTATGTTTATGGGTGAACTCTTGAGAGTGTGAGGCTGCAAACATATATAGGGTTATATTCTTTTAGTCTAGTGATTATGGAGGTGGGCATGAAAAGAGGGGCAAAAGGACCAGTCGTCTCACTGGTAGAGGCTTTTGAAATTTTCTGTGGGTGAGTAATTTTGACTTACTCCGTCTATAAAGATTAAATTGTTTTCTGTTCCTTTGCAGCCACACAATTTAGTTTGCTACAAGAACCTTTAAACTTAGATATCAGGAAATACACTGCTACCTAGGTATAAAATAAGTAGTTTTAATGATAGGAAAAAAATCAGGCCTCTTTCTTGAACTGGGGTATTTCTCAACCTATTATTCCCAGTCTCACCCTCCTTTATCTTCCCCTACAAAACACACACACACAGACACACACACACACACACACACACACACACACACAATCCACATTTGAGGTTCAGTCAGATTCAGCCTGATTAAGCTCTGGAACTAAGAGGGCAGATGCTGTGATTTTCCTCCCATTGAACTATATCTCATCTGCCTTCACTTCAGTCTACTTCAACTGCGTAGAACTACGTTCAGTCTACTTTAACTGGAAGGCATTCTTCTCATCAGAGGCACGTTCAAAATCGTTGCTGTCCCTCGACTTGATAAAGGAAGAAAAGCTGCAGCTGCTGTGGGAACAGACAGCACACAGGGCTTACTCTGCTGTCACCCAGAGCTATCACAATGGAGAATTCAGGAAGCTGAGGCAAACAAACATTTACAGCCCACAGCTTCTGCACAGATTCACCTGCCAAAATAACTCATTACAGTTTTTAAAGACTCTTCCAGCTGAAGGGAGAGCTTGACTAAAGCCTATTTCCCAATTAGTCTTTAATCTGGGAGGGGGAGTGGAAATCATATTTAAAATTAAAAAAAAACTTGAAGATGCAGTCTGAAGGGTGAGGAAACTGAGGCCTAGCTAGATTATTAATTAGTGCTGGAAATTCTTTCAAATGAATCTTCAGTGTAAGGAGAAGTTTAAACAATCCATATTATCCCCCTTTGCTTCCTATTGTCCCTTGAATAAAGTAACTCTTCAACCATGCTTGACTCTGGTGTTCAAATAAAAACATTATAGTCTGACTCATTTGGACAGAACGATTTTTCAGATTTTCACTTCTAACTTCTAAATTAGCTTATTTTGAAGAAGGTAGGTGGTAACTTTCACCAACAACTATGTTTCAGATTGAATTGTGAGAACAACTTTAAATGTTGCCCTTTTGGGGGGAGAGGGGACTTTACCTGGCTCTGAAAAAGGTATAAAATTCTGTTGCCACAAATAAATTTTTTCACCTCTGACATGGAACATGGGAACCAAGATTCTGATGAAAAGTATTGAGAACATGAAGCTTTGCCACAACCCCACTGGGTGTCTGTCGTGTGATTTTCTAGGTCTGGACCTTAGGAGAAAGCCTTGTCAGGATCAGCAGTCTGACTGGTTAAGCCACTAACTAATTAGTTTAAGCTTCTATGTGGGAGGCCTGACCACAATCATTCATAAATGTTGAATGGAAATCCCAAATGATGAACTGGCCCTTCAGAATAGTCATTGACAATTCCATCCTTTGCTGCCACACATTTCACCTATATCCTTTCCCCCATCATCAAAGTGCCCAGAGATCAGATGATAACCTATGAGCCAGGATGAATTTTAGGAATTTTTTAGATGGAGAGGGGGAGAAAGGAGCAGCAGTTATCTACTGCCCCAGAAAACTTGCCCACTAGCACAGAATTTATCTGCTGTTCTTCAACAATAATAATGACAATTCATGTTGACATAGTGCTTTTGAGATTTGCTACGTGCTTTTCCTTGAGTCTATTAAGTGGTCACAATATATATTATTATCCCCATTTTAGTAATGAAAAAAATTGTACATATTTATGCAGAATTAATGTTTAAAGCAGGATTTGGATCCTGGTTTCCTAATTCCAAGGCCAGTGTTCTTTGCACAGTGATTTATAGACAGTTCCTCTTTTACAAAGGCAGTATGGAACTTTCCAGAATTTTTAGGAAACTGCTATGTAGGTGGCCCTTCTGGATCTCACCAGGGAAAAATCTTTCCCTGGGAAGGGTACAATACAATTAACTAGAGGAATCTTCTTGACTCCTTAAAGTGGATGTTCTGATCCAAGCCCAATTTCCTTATCTCTATATTCTCATCTATTCCCATAGCTTCAACTATCATATTTATTCAGATGACTTATCAGATCTCTATCTCCAACCCTGATCTTTCTCCAAAACCCAAAACCACATTTCCAACAGCTTACTCTGTACACCTCCACATAGATAAATCCTATCAACTTCTCAAATACAGTGTGTCTAAACTTAAGCTAATTCTCTTCTCAATGAACTTGCTTTGCATCTAACATATTTAAAATAATATATGTCCATGTTTTTTTCCCTCCAAAGAAGTTCCTTGAGGACAGGTACTAGTTAATTGTTGACTTTGTATTACTAATGTTTATTGAAGGACATGGCATGTAATAGATATTTAACCTTCCCTTCTTCTGACAAATATTTCTGGCACTGAAATATTTTTATGCAGATTTCCATGTGCAGAACTTTGGGGTCATTTTTGACTTCCTTCTCACTGACCTTCCATATCGAATAAGTTGTTTGTTCTGATGATGCTTGTTCTTTCCACGTTTGTCCTCTCCTCTATTCTCACAACTACCATACTAGTTTAAGCCCTCACTACTACTTAATTAGGCCATTTTTATATTATCCTAACTAGTCACCCTCCTTCTATTCTTTACCCAGTCTAATTTGTTCTTACCTAACCCTTCCTGGCTCCAGTCCAGACCACGTTTCTCATCCAACTGTCTACCCAAGTTATATTGCCTTCTGCATTGCCACTATTGCCCTGCTTAATTTTATACTTTCTTGTTTATTATGAATTGAATAATCATCATTAGCAAAACATTTCAATATAAAAAGGACCATTGGAACCAGCACATTAGACCTCCAAAATCAATGCCCTCAGTCCCTAGGAAAATTAATCCATTTAGTTTTGGAATTTCCACCCTGGGGCTGAGATATCTTGATATGCTTAGGTGCAAACCTACCTACCTACCCTGTCCAACCCAAAACTAGATTATGCTTCTCATTCCATTCATCTGTCTATCATGGCCACTTTCCAACTTTTCAACCACAGTTTTATATTTGATCCAGAAGGTCATAGATAGCTACTGGAGATTATTGAAGAGGGGAATGCCATGGTCAGATCTGCACTTAAGGAAGGTCAATTTGACAGGTAATTTGGAATATGAATCAGAGTGGAGAGTGACTTGTGTCAGAGAGACCAGTCTAAGCTATTGTAATAGTTCAGGTGTGAGGTGATGAGGGCCCATGGCCAGGGTAGTGAGTGTCTTAGAGGAGAGAAGGTAAATCTATATGAGATATTATGAAAGTAGAATCAACAGATTTGGGCAACAGATGATATATAAAAGGTGAGAAAGAGTGAGGAAGACACTTAGGTTGTGAAACTGCATGACTGGGAAGATGTCATTGTGCTCCACAATAATAGGAAAGTTTAGAAGAGAGGTCTTAGAGGAAAATATGATTTCAGTTTTGGAGATATTGAATTTAAAATGTGGGGCAAACGGTTTGAGATATCCAACTAGACAGCTGGAGATGTTAGATTAGAAGTCAACAGAGAAGTTAGGGCTGGATAAATAGACCTGAGAATCTCCAGCATAGAGATAGTAATTGAATCCATAGGAGCTGATGAAATCACCAAGTGAAATAGTATTGAAGGAGAAGATAAGAAGACCCCAACCAGAGCCTTGGGAGACACCCATGATTAGCCAATGTGACCTGGATGAAGATCTGGTGAAGGAGATTGAAAAGGAACAGTTATGTAGAAAAACCCAGAAAGAGTAGTGTAAGAGAATCCTAGAGAGAAGAAATATCAAAGAGAAAAGGGTATTCAAAAGTGCCAAAGGTACAGAGAGGTCAATAAGAATGATATTTAAGAAAAGGCCATTGGATTTAGCTTTTGATTTGAATGATGAGGTTGGTTGGAAAACAAAAGACAACAAAAGGATAAGAAGATAGTGTGGGAAGAGAAGTGGGGGCACCAATTGTTCAACTTCTCGAGTTTAGTCACAAAAAATGAGGAGACATTTGGGATACTAGCCAATGGGGAAAACCAACATGAATTTTTTTGAGGCTCAAGGAGATATGGCAATGTTTATAGGTAGAAGGGAATTAATTAACTAGTAGATAGAGAGATTAAAAATTAGTAAAAGAGCAGGGATGACAGAGGGGGCGAATATCCTAGAAAAGATGGAATAGAAAAGAATAATTTTGCATATAAAGGATTTAGCCTTGGTAAATCAAGGGCCACTTCCTCATTCATGTAATCTGGTTCCTAACCCAATCATTCAACTAAAATTGTTCTCTCTTAAGTTACCAACAATCTTCTTGATTGTCAAGTCAGATAGAGTTTTCTCACCCTTTGTTGTTGCATTTGATCCTCTTCTCCTAGATACTCTCTCCTGTTTGGGTTTTCATTAAACTGCTCTCTCCTTGTTCTTTGCTGGATCATCATTCATGGCAACTACTATGTTTCCCAAGACCTTGTCCTAGGTCCTCTTCTTTATATATATATATATATATATATATATATATATATATACATACTCTCTCTTGGTCACCTCATCAGCCTCCGTGGGCTTTATGATCATACAGATAATTTACACATCTCTATATCCAGTCCTAGTGTTTCCCTCTGAACTTCAGTCTCACATCATCAGTGACCTCATGGACATTTAAAATCAGATATCCCAAAGAAACTGAAGCTTAATATGGTCTAAAAAAAACTCATTATATTAATGAATTAATATTCCCTTCCTTATGAGTCCCCCTTACCCTATGCTGGGCACTGGAGATGTAAAGACAAAAGCAAAGTATTCAGGAAGCAAAATGCATAAATAAAAAACCAAATAATATACACATGTACATATATGTGTGAGTGTAAATTAGATAAAAGATAATGGGGGAGGAGAGAAGAAAAGGTACCAGCAAATAAGGAGATCAGAAAAAGCCTTTTAGGTAAAATGTAGCTGATTCTTAAAGGATAACAAGGATTGTAAGAGATGGTGGTGAGGATGGAGTACATTCCAGACATAAGGAAACAACCAATGCAAAGGGACAGAAGTGGAACATTGAGAGAGTGGTATGTTTGAAAAATAGTTCACTAATTTTTCTAGCCTAACTTCCTTAATTAGGATTTTTTTAAATTTAATTTAATTTTTTTTTTTTTTAGGGCCAGGCTCTGAACACTTCTGCAAGGAATATCTGGGTTTTGCTTTGATTTGTTTTGTATTTTCTTGGGTCTTACTGCTGTTTTCTTCAGATGCTGAGTCCTGTATTCTTCAAGATACTCAGGGGCAACTGAATACACTGAAAGAGCATACCCCAAGCTGTCTGATCCTGAATAAAGTTTGATTGCTGCCTCTCTGGTCTAAGCTTTGCAAGCTTCTGACCCAGATTTGAGTTTGGACAACACAACTAGGAGTTTGCCTCTGGTTGGACCCCTCATAGACTGCTTCTGGGTACAGCCACCACCAGCTAGCTGGAAGGTTGGGCAGATGCAGAGCAACAAAACTACAGTCTTCCTTTTATTCTCATCTCCTTGCTCTGATGATTCAGCTATAGGCTTTATGTCAGGCTGGGGGCTAGATGCCAGACCCCACTCCAAGACCAGAGGTCCATAGCCTCTGCACACTTCCATTCCTGCTCCTTGCCTGTTACATGGCATCAGGTCTGTGACCACTCCTTGACCACTTTTCCCTCTGCTCTTCCACTTGAAGGACCGTTCCTCCCTGAATCAATGCTGGATCTGCAACCCAGCTCTGGAGTATGAGCAAAAGAATTGCCAGTTTCTATTATCCTTGCCACCTACACTGCTGTCAGCTTCCTCCATGCTAGATCCTTGACTATTTCTTGCCCTAGTGCACAGCTTCAAGCTTTGTTTGATATCCTCAGGACTCTCTTTGGAACAGCTAGGTGGTGCAATGGATAGAGATCTGCCCTTGGAGTCAGGAAGATCTGAGTTCAAATTTGGCCTCAGACACTTAATAGCTGTATGAACCTTGTCAAGTCACTTTATCCCAGTTGCTAAACCCTTAGAATTTTTCTGCCTTGTAACCAACACTTAGTAGTGATTCTTGGATGGAAAGTAAGGATTTAAAAAAAAAAACTCTCTTTGGCACTCTCTTGGCTAGACATAGACTAGACAGTGCCTACAGACTTTTGTAAATTTTTCAATGCTGACCTGGCCTAAAAAATAAATGACTTGTTGTCATTATCCCTTGGATTTCCAATTAGGACCTAGTGTGGTATTTTTCTAAACCTTTGTTGGAATAGCTATGGTATGGAGGTGATCTGTATTCCTTCCTACTCTGCCATCTTGGCTGGCTTTCTGTATATGAGAAACATTAAGAAAGCCAGTATGAAAAAAGGAAGGAAGAAAAGCAAATTCACAGCATTAAAGATGAAAAGGGGGACAGCACCTCCAATGAGGAGGAAATTAAGGCAATCATTAGAAATTACTTTGCCCAATTATATGGCAATAAATACACCAATTTAGGAGAAATGGATGAATATATACAAAAATACAAACTGCCTAGACTAACAGAAGAGGAAATAGAATTCTTAAATAATCCCATATCAGAAATTGAAATCCATCAAGCCATCAAAGAACTTCCTAAGAAAAAATCCCCAGGGCCTGATGGATTCACCTGTGAATTCTATCAAACATTCAGAGAACAATTAACCCCAATACTATACAAACTATTTGACATAATAAGCAAAGAGGGAGTTCTACCAAACTCCTTTTACGACACAAACATGGTACTGATTCCAAAACCAGGCAGGTCAAAAACAGAGAAAGAAAACTATAGACCAATCTCCCTAATGAATATAGATGCAAAAATTTTAAACAGGATACTAGCAAAAAGACTCCAGCAAGTGATCAGAAGGATCATTCACCATGATCAAGTAGGATTCATACCAGGGATGCAGGGCTGGTTCAATATTAGGAAAACCATTCACATAATTGACCACATCAACAAGCAAACTAGCAAGAACCACATGATTATCTCAATAGATGCAGAAAAAGCCTTTGATAAAATACAACACCCATTCCTATTAAAAACACTAGAAAGCATAGGAATAGAAGGGTCATTCCTAAAAATAATAAACAGTATATATCTAAAACCAACAGCTAATATCATCTGCAATGGGGATAAACTAGATGCATTCCCAATAAGATCAGGAGTGAAACAAGGATGCCCATTATCACCTCTACTATTTGACATTGTACTAGAAACACTAGCAGTAGCAATTAGAGAAGATAAAGAAATTGAAGGCATCAGAATAGGCAAGGAGGAGACCAAGTTATCACTCTTTGCGGATGACATGATGGTCTACTTAAAGAATCCTAGAGATTCAACCAAAAAGCTAATTGAAATAATCAACAACTTTAGCAAAGTTGCAGGATACAAAATAAACCCACATAAATCATCAGCTTTTCTATATATCTCCAACACAGCTCAGCAGCAAGAACTAGAAAGAGAAATCCCATTCAAAATCACCTTAGACAAAATAAAATACCTAGGAATCTATCTCCCAAGACAAACACAGGAACTATATGAACACAACTACAAAACACTCTCCACACAACTAAAACTAGACTTGAACAATTGGAAAAACATTAACTGCTCATGGATAGGACGAGCCAATATAATAAAAATGACCATCCTACCCAAACTTATTTATCTATTTAGTGCCATACCCATTGAACTACCAAAATACTTCTTCACTGATTTAGAAAAAACCATAACAAAGTTCATTTGGAAGAACAAAAGATCAAGGATATCCAGGGAAATAATGAAAAAAAACACATATGATGGGGGCCTTGCAGTCCCAGACCTCAAACTATATTACAAAGCAGCAGTCATCAAAACAATTTGGTACTGGCTAAGAAACAGAAAGGAAGATCAGTGGAATAGACTGGGGGAAAACGACCTCAGCAAGACAGTATACGATAAACCCAAAGATCCCAGCTTTTGGGACAAAAATCCAGTATTCGATAAAAACTGCTGGGAAAATTGGAAGACAGTGTGGGAGAGACTAGGAATAGATCAACACCTCACACCCTACACCAAGATAAATTCAAAATGGGTGAGTGACTTAAACATAAAGAAGGAAACCATAAGTAAATTGGGCAAACACAGAATAGTATACATGTCAGACCTTTGGGAGGGGAAAGGCTTTAAAACCAAGCAAGATATAGAAAGAATCACAAAATGTAAAATAAATAATTTTGACTACATCAAACTAAAAAGCTTTTGTACAAACAAAACCAATATAACTAAAATCAGAAGGGAAACAACAAATTGGGAAAAAATCTTCATAGAACCCTCTGACAAAGGTTTAATTACTCATATTTATAATGAGCTAAATCAATTGTACAAAAAATCAAGCCATTCTCCAATTGATAAATGGGCAAGGGAAATGGATAGGCAGTTCTCAGATAAAGAAATCAAAACTATTAACAAGCACATGAAGAAGTGTTCCACATCTCTTATAATCAGAGAGATGCAAATCAAAACAACTCTGAGGTATCACCTCACACCTAGCAGATTGGCTAACATAACAGCAGAGGAAAGTAATGAATGCTGGAGGGGATGTGGCAAAGTAGGGACATTAATTCATTGCTGGTGGAGTTGTGAACTGATCCAACCATTCTGGAGGGCAATTTGGAACTATGCCCAAAGGGCGACAAAAGAATATCTACCCTTTGACCCAGCCATAGCACTGCTGGGTCTGTATCCCAAAGAGATAATGGACACAAAGACTTGTACAAAAATATTCATAGCTGCGCTCTTTGTGGTGGCCCAAAACTGGAAAATGAGGGGATGCCCATCAATTGGGGAATGGCTGAACAAACTGTGGTATATGTTGGTGATGGAATACTATTGTGCTCAAAGGAATAATAAAGTGGAGAAGTTCCATGGAGACTGGAACAACCTCCAGGAAGTGATGCAGAGCGAGAGGAGCAGAACCAGGAGAACATTGTACACAGAGACTAATACACTGTGGTATAATCGAACGTAATGGACTTCTCCATTAGGGGCGGTGTAATGTCCCTGAACAACTTTCAGGGATCCAGGAGAAAAAAAAAAAACACCATTCATAAGCAAAGGATAAACTATGGGAGTGGAAACACCAAGAAAAAGCAACTGCCTGAATACAGAGGTTGAGGGGACATGACAGAGGATAGACTTTAAATGAACACTCTAATGCAAATACTATCAACAAAGCAATGGGTTCAAATCAAGAAAACATCTAATGCCCAGTGGACTTACGCGTCGGCTATGGGGGGTGGGGGGGAGGAAAAGAAAATGATCTATGTCTTTAACGAATAATGCTTGGAAATGATCAAATAAAATATATTAAAAAAAAAAAAAAAAAAAGAAAGCCAGTATGATTGGACCATAGAATTCAGTAAAGAGAATATGTAATAAGAGTAGAAAGGTAAGTGGGGGCCATTTTTCTTGTCCCCACTGAAAGGAAGAGTGTTTTATTATCAATCTTCTGGGATCAATATTAGTACTTGTATTTAATCTAATTGCTTTGTTTTGTGCCTTCATTTTCATTATTGTAGTTAATATATATGCATATATATGTATGTACGTATGTAGTTTAACCATATATATTGCTCTTCTGGTTCTGCTTACCTTTATATGAATCCCAACACTTGAGGATATGGACGTTCTACAGTTTAATGAAAATGTCCAGATCAAATAGAACCACATGAACTTCTTATAATAACTTTGGTATAAACTTTAATAAAAAGAATTCATTAGTAAAAATTACCTTTAGAGTAGCTTGAGTACTCCAGTCTTTGTATTGTCTTGCCGGTGACATGTGATTTTTCTGTATAGCAAAGTTAGCACCAGTTTTTGTTTTGCTTTGGGTTTTCTCCTGGTTTTACCTGTGGAGGTATTAGACATTAAAGAAGCAAAGGTCATACTGGGTTATCACCAGGTGTCCTGACTTTTGTCTTGCCACTGAACTTGAATAACTATGGAAAAGAGTGAGGCTGATGACTTTGTATAACTCTGCCTTACTTAAATGCAATTTATGGGCAAGTCAAAAGTTAATGTCATTTTTTATCTCTTCAAGTATGAAGGACAACAGCCAACCAATTCATATAAATAAATACAAAGTGATTTAGGGGAAGCACATGCAATTGGGAATTTCAAGAAAGGACTTATGGAGGAAGTAAAATTATGTAAACTTGGAAGGAATCCAAAGATTCCAAAAAATGGTAGGGAGAAGAGTGCTTTCCAAGATAATTGGAGAGCCTGTTAGGAAACAAAGAGATGGTAGAGAAACAGAAAGGAAGTCAATTTGATTGAAATGTAGGATGTATGAAGGGCATTCATTACGATAAGCCTAGAAAGAAAATCTGGAGTCAGACTGTGAATGGTTTTAAATGATAAAGAGACAATGTAGCATTTTTTTTCTAGAAGTGAGATGAAGTCAATGGAGCTTTTAAAGGAGGGACTTGTTATAGTCAAACCTACCTGACAAAGCAAATGAAAGAATAATAAATATATCACAAAATTTTTAAAAGAAATTGTTATTGATTGTTTTTGCATCATCTTAATTTTCCCAAGTAATCCTCTCTCCTCTCTCCCAGAAGAGTCACTCCATATAACAAATAGCATTTTTAAAAGAGAAAAGCAAAAAGAAAGAAAGAAAAAAGAAAAAAATTGATACAGCTTCTTATTACATTGAAAAAACATGGGCAATGTATAGTACCTGTGGACCTTCCACTTCCAAAAAGGGGTGAGTTAGAAATATCTTTTCATATTGCTTCTTTCGGTCTGTGTTTATTCTTTTTTATTTTTGCAACATTCATTTTTTATTTTGTGTATATAGTTGTTCATTGCATTTATATTGTTATACTTATTGTATATATTGTTTTCTCGACTCTGCCTACTTCACACTGCATCAATTTATGTACATCTTTCTGTGCTTCTCTCTATTCATGCACATAATTTCTGATAGCACAGTAATATTCCATCACATTCATGTACCACAGATAATTTGTTTAGCCATTCTGCAATTGTAGCAGTCCACCCCTAGCTATGGGCAAGGGAAACAGTTGGTATGTACAGATTGTCTTAGAAGAGAGCATGCTCAGTCTTGAGCATGCTCAGTATTGCACGTGGCTGGGAAAGCCTCTGACCCTTGACCCCAGCTTCTCCCAGGTTAGGTGGGAACACAGGTTTCTTTGTGATCACCTGGTTAAGAGAAACCACACCTATACCTTGTCATTAACCAATGATGATCATCCCTATGTCCTGTGTATATTTGCATATAAATAGGGCCCAGCCAGCTCCGCTGCTCTCTTCTGCTCTTCCTCCCTTCCAGCTCGCACTGATGCCTCTCCTTGCTGGAGCCTGGCTGGCCAGGCTCCATCTCTAATCTTTCTCTATCATCTCTCCGACCTGTGTGGTATTAAATCTGGATCTCTGGACTGGTATAAGCTTTCGGAATGGTCCTTTGATCAGAGCTTGGCTGTGGCTCATTGATAATAAAGACTCATTCCTGCCACCTCATATCTCTAATTCGACTCCGTCATCCACCTCGTGGTATCTGAAACTTCTATCCTTTCTCTATCTTCCTACCTTAAAGCTTCTCTCTCCCCTCGGAGGAAGCTTTAGCAATCAATGGTAATCTATTTTGTTTTGAATTTTTTGCTATCACAAAATATGTTATAAAATATTCTGGTGTATGTGTGGGGACTTTCTTCTTATCAGTGTCTTTCTTGAAGTATAAGTCTGTGGTTCAAATAGTATAGACATTTTAGTCACTAATCTGCATAGTTCTAAATTGCTTTCCAAAATGGCTGTTATTTCCTAGCTCCACCAATAATGTACTAGTGGACTTTTCATTTCACAATCTTTCCAACATAAACCATTACCACTTTTGGGGTCATTTTGCCAATTTATAAGACTTGAAATAAGATCTCAGGGTTATTTTGCTGGGCATCTTTTCTCTTTTCCTTTTTGTTAGTGATTTGGAGCATACTTTCTTGTGGCTATGAATACTTTGAAATTCTTCTTTCAAAATCTGTTTGTTCAAATCCTTTGACCATTTATATGCTAGAGAATGGATTTTAGTTTTACATGTATATATCCTATCTTAGATGTCAAAACCTTATCAGCGAAACTTAATACAAAATTTTTTCCCCATTCCAACTTAACTTTTTATTCTAAGTGCATTAATCTTGCCTTAAAGAAACTTTTCAGTTCCATGTAATCAAAGTTTTCTGTTTTATTTTTTGTAATTGCTTCTCTCTCTTATTTGGTAAAGAATATGTCTCTTAACCATAGCTGTGACAGTTATATGACTTGCTTCTGGTTAAATTTTTTATAGCATAAGCTTTAATATTAAGGTAACAAATTTGAAATACAAAATTGTAGAATCTATTAGTCTATGCTCAATTTATGACAGACTACTTTCCAGTTTTCCCAACAGTTTTTATCAAATAAAAAATTTTCCCCTAGGTAACTGATGATTTCTACTTTACCAACTCTCATTATTGAGTTCAATGGCTTCTGATGATATAGTCTGATGATATAGTCTGTTCCATTGATCTCTCTCTCTCTCTCTCTCTCTCTCTCTCTCTCTCTCTCTCTCTCTCTCTGCCCCATAAAAAACTGGAAAATGAGGGGATGCCCTCCAATTGGGGAATGACTGAACAAATTGTGGTATATGTTGGTGATGGAATACTATTGTGCTCAAAGGAATAATAAAGTGGAGGAATTCCATGGGGACTGGAATGACCTCCAGAAACTGTTGCAGAGTGAAAGGAGCAGAACCAGGAAAACATTGTACACAAAGATGGATACACTGTGGCACAATCCAATGTAATGGACTTCTCTACTAGCAGCAATGCAATGACCCAGGACAATTCACAGGGACTTATGAAAAAAAAATCCTAACCACACCCAGAGAAAGAACTGTGGGAGCAGAAACACAGAAGAAAAACATTTCTTTAATCACATGGTTCGATGGGGCTATGATTGGAGATGGAGACTCTAAATGATCACCCTAGTGCAAATACCAATAATATGGAACTAGGTCTTGATCAATGACACATGTAAAACCCAATGGAATTGCACATTGGCTATGGGAGGGGGTTTGGGGAAGGGAGGGAAAGAATATGATTCTTGTAACTATGGAAAAATATTCTAAATTAACTAATTAAATAAAATTAAAAAGAAATTTTTTTAAATGAAGAACTGCCCCAATGGTGCTATGGGGTTGATTTCTGTAGTTCCAAGATTCTGGGAGGGAGAGAAGGGTGGGGAGGGATGTGATGTGGAGTTGTTCTCTATTTCAAACCCTGACACATGTCCTAACCTGTTCCTTCTGTTCTTCTGCTGTCCTACAGAGATCTTTTGTAGTACCAAATGCTATTACCCCAGCACTGGCTATCTGTCAAGGCTAGAGCAAACTTCATGATCTCCATGGCACTAGGAAGGAGAGGAAGTTGGGGTTTGTGGTTGGATTTTACTGCAAATCTTTCTACCTGTAGCATGGTAGACAGTAGAGGAGGGAGTGTTGAGGGAGATCAGGCTAGGCATCAGTTTATAGATTTTGGTTTTTTTAATTTAACCTTTTTTTGGATTCTGGGTGTTCTAGACAAGAGGTGTCAAACTTGAGATCCAAACCAGATATAATTTTGGAAATTTTTAACAAATTAAAAATTAAATATAACATAAATAATGATATTTTTTTCTAGATCAATATATGACCTATAGGAATCAACTTCTATGTTGGAAACAGGGAAATTTACTTCATCTATGACACATAATTTATATTTTGGAAAGGTCTAAGAAGTCCTGGGGATCAGAAAAAAATGCTTAGTTATCCCTCTTGTTTGAAATGTGACCTGCAACTACTTCTTTAAGGAGTACTCCATAATTGAATCTATACAAGTTTGGTAGGTGCTTTAGTAAATTGATCCCCAAATAGCTTATGCATTTTGTAGTTAGTTGGAATGAAGTTTCTTTTTCTACATCCCATAGATTTTGTTATTATTATATAGAAATGATATTTTAAGGATTTACTTTGTAGCCTGCAATTTTGCTGAAACTATTGTCTCAACTAATATCTTTTCTGATTACCTAGGACTTTCCAAGTATACTGTCATATCATCAACAAATAGAGATAGTTTTAATTCCTCTTTACCTATATTTGTGCCTTTAATTTCATTCTCTTTTCTACTGCCATAGTTAGCATTTCCAGAACTATATCTAATAATAGTGGGGAGAATAGGCTTCCTTCCTTTACTCGTATATTTATTTTTAAAAGTTCTAGTATATTTTTATTCCATATGGTGCTTTCTTTGGGTTTTGGATAAATGCTTTTCATGATATTTAAAGTCCTCCTATGCCTATATTATGTAGAATTTTTAACATAGTGTTACTTTTTGTCCAAGACCTTTTCTATATCTATTGAGAGAATGTATATCTATTGAGATAATTTGGGATATTTTTAATAACATGATTAATTATTTGTTTTCCCAGTTTTTAACCAACCTTGCATCCCTGGTATAAATCCAATTTTGTAATAATAAATAATTTCTTGGATAAATCACTGCAGTGAGTTTGACAGGACTTTGTTTAAAATTTTAGAATTGATATCCATTAATGATATTGACCTATACTTTTTTATATCTATGTTTTATCTTTTCCTAGTCCAAGGCCTGGGACTATAGTTGTCTCATAAAAGGTATTGGTAGGGTACTTTGTCAGTTTTTGATAATAATTTGTGAAGCATGGGTACTAAATGTTCTTTAAAATTTTGATAGAATTCTCTTCTGTCCTCATCAGGGTCAATTTTTTTTTCTTGTTTCTTTACAGCTAGTTCTATTACCTTTTTTTGAGATTGGGTTATTTAATATCTCTATTTGGTCTTCTGTCACTTTGTGTATTTTATATTCTTTTTTAAAAATTTTATTTAATTAGATGATTTAGAATATTTTTCCATGGTTACAAGAATCATATTCTTTCCCTCCCTTCCCCAAACCCCCTCCCATAGCCAATGTGCAATTCCATTGGGTTTTACATGTGTCATTGATCAAGACCTAGTTCCATATTATTGATATTTGCACTATGGTGATCATTTAGAGTCTCCATCTCCAATCATAGCCCCATCGAAACATGTGATTAAAGAAATGTTTTTCTTCTGTGTTTCTACTCCCACAGTTCTTTCTCTGGGTGTGGTTAGGATTTTTTCTCATAAGTCCCTCCGAATTGTCCTGGATCATTGCATTGCTGCTAGTAGAGAAGTCCATTACATTCTATTGTACCACAGTGTATCAGTCTCTGTGTACAATGTTCTCCTGGTTCTGCTCCTTTCACTCTGCATCAGTTCCTCCAATTCCAGTTCCCATGGAATTCCTCCACTTTATTATTCCTTTGAGCACAATTATATTCCATCACCAGCATATACCACAATTTGTTCAGCCATTCCCCAATTGAAGAGCATCCTCTCATTTTTCCAATTTTTTGCCACCACAAACAGTGCAGCTATGAGTATTCTTCTACAAGTCTTTTTCCTTATTATCTCTTTGAGGTATAAACCCAAAAGGGATATGGCTGGATCAAAGGGCAGACAGTCTTCTATCACCCTTTGGGCATAGTTCCAAATTGCCCTCCAGAATGGTTGGATCAATTCACAACTCCACCAGCAATGCATTAATGCTCCAATTTTGCCACATCCCCTCCAGCATTCATTACTTTCCTTTGCTGTCATGTTAGCCAATCTGCTAGGTGTGAGGTGATACTGCAGAGTTGTTTTGATTTGCATTTCTCTGATTATAAGAGATTTAGAACATTTTCTCATGTGCTTATTAATAGTTTTTATTTCTTTATCTGAAAATTACCTATCCGTGTCCCTTGCCCATTTATCATTTGGGGAATGGCTTGATTTCTTGTACTATTGATTTAGCTCAATATAAATTTGAGTGATTAGACCTTTGTCAGAGGTTTTTGTTATAAAGATTGTTTCTCAATTTGTTGCTTCCCTTCTAATTTTTGTTGCAAAAATTTTTTTAGTTTAATGTAATCAAAATTATTTATTTTGCATTTTGTAATTTTTTCTAATTCTTGCTTGGTCTTAAAAATCTTTCCTTTCCCAAAGATCTGACAAGTATTGCATTTTATATTCCCAAAGGTATTCCTCTATTTCTCTTGGCTCTCAATTTTGTGAGCTTATGCTTGTGTATAATTGGTCCTTATTATTATTTCTATTTCTTCTCGTTTTGTTGTGATTTTACCTTGCTTATTTGCTATTTTATGACTTTGATTTTCTTCCCTCTTGTTTTTAATCAGATTAGCTAAATACTTTAATCAATTTTTTTAGTATTTTCAAAGAACTAGCTTTTAATTTTATTTATAATTTCTATTTTTTTGGTTTCCAGTTAGTCTATTTCTCCTCTAATTTTTAATATCTCCTTTTTTGCACTTATTTTAAATTTATTTGTTAGCTTTCTAATTTGAAAACAATTTTTAAATTTACTATTTTCCCCCAATTACATGTAATATATGTTTAGCATTTATTTTTAAATTTTTTGAATTTCAAATTCTCTACTTCCCATCCCTTCTCCCTGAAATAACAAGTAATTTGATATAGATTATACATGTGCAGTGAGACAAAACATAATTCCTTATTAGTCCTAGACCATGGATGCAACTGATATTATCTCTAGTGTACATTTTATGTTTTGGAGAGATTTGTGAGGTCATGAGAATTGGGGAAAATGTTTACTCCTCTAGCTTGTTGGTTATAAGACTTAGAAACCATTACAATCTGCACATAAACCTACGTCTCAGTCTCCCACAACCTGTGGTAGAGGATGGGCACACACAGAAACTTGGCAGGAAGTATATGCTAAAGTAAAATCCATATGATCAGGGTAACTCTTGACTACAGGCTTTAGTGTCATTAGGCCATCCAGGAATGCCCACATCACATGAAATCCTTATCTCTGCTAACTGCTGGTCTGCTGATCTTCATCTCTTGGCACATCCTTTTATCATCTACATTCAAACTAATAAAGCATTTATTTATAAGCTCTTTCAATTTATATCCCTCTGAAGGGTGTTGGAAAAGTACTGTACTATTGAGTTGGCTAGTAGTTCCTTTAAAGCTCTGACTTTAAAGTAATTACAGTACTTTGTAAAGTATTTTTACAGTACTTTGATAATGTAAAGCTTATCAGATTGGTTCTCTTTAGGAAATACATACAACAAGTCAGCTATCCACTTACTATTAAAAAATTCTATTAGATTAGTAGGAACTCTCTCCTTATTCCAAAAAAAGAAATCACAATATATTCTATTTAAATTTTTTAAATTATATTTTATTTTTCATTCAGTAGAAACTTACCTTATTACCCTCCTGACCTGACACCACTCATCACTTGAAAACTAATGAAAAACCCCAGTAACAAACATGAATATTCAATAAAAATGAATTTTCACATAGGCCATATTAATTTTTTTCCCTCATTCTGCAGAGACCTTCACCTCTCTGACATGTTTCATCATTACTTTTTTAGGATCATGGTTGGTCATTTTGCTGATCAAAGTTCCTAATTCTTTGAAAGTTGTTTGTCATTATTCTCCTGGTTCTATTCACTTTATTTTTTTTTCCTTTACTTTTTAAAAACTACATACTTAGTAACTACCACTATCAAGAAATATTTAACTAAACACATGCATAAAAACTTATCTGCAAACCTACAAATTCCACATCGTTTACAATTTATTTTAAAATGTATAAATTATATACATATGTATGTATATAACAATATAAACATTTTCTGCTTTTGAGTTCCCTTTAGATTTGTTTTACTTGGATACTTTTTTCTCTTGATTTTGTGGAGTTTTTAATGCAATCATGTTGTGTATTATTCTCTTTTCATCTCCATATATTTCCTTTCTTTTCCTTATATTTCCAATACTTGCCATTTTTAATAACATAATAAAATTTATTACATTCAAATATCACAATCTATTCTGAATCTCCCATTCATTGCATTTGTTTCTAATTACTTTGTCATTACAAATAAAGTTTCCATGAATATTTTGATACATACACAGCTTTTTACCCTCTCAATAATGCCATCAGGGCCTAACCCTAGTAATGGCATCCCTAGGTCAATGAGTATGAATAGCTTTATAACTTCTTATATATTTTTTCTATCTTTTTTTTTCCTAAAAAAACTGTTCACAGCTGCTCTAGCAATGTAATATTAGTCCTTTCTTCATGTTCCTATCAGCACTTAATTGATCACTTTAACTAATCTGATTCTCAGTTAACATATATTACCAGGACCATATTTTGCTAGATTGGACTTTAAGCAGCAGATACAATCTGTTGCCTGAACCATACTCTTTCTAAAACCAAGTCTTTTCAGTTTGGCCATATCCAGCGAAACTTTTGTTCCTATGCCATAACCCCTCACGAATGCAGGATTACCTCCATAATATGATGAGTATTAAAGCAAGACTTTTGCAGAATATGTATCTTGTTGTGCCACAGGAAAATATGTTTGGATTATGTGTATGCTTAGACTTAAATCTACTACTAACGTCATGCAGGTGTGTGGGGGCTATCTAGGTATCTGTCATATTTAGCTTATCTAAGGTTCTACTCATCTCCTTAACTTATTTCTTGTTTATTTTTTTTTTGTTAGATTCATCTAGTCCTAAGAAGAGAAAATTAAATTCCACCACTTTATTTTTTTGTTATCTATTTCCATATGTATCTCATTTAGTTCTTTCCTTTAAAGGTCTGGATACTATAACACTTAGTGCAGAGGTCCAAAATTGATAATGTTCCATTATCCACAATACCACCCCCCCAACATAATATAGTTACCCTGTTGATGCCTTCCAATTATATGTATTTTATCCCCATCTCTGTCAGAGATCACAGCTGTTATCCCTGCCTTCTCTGGATTGGCTAAGGCATAGTATATTCAGTGCCAGCCTCTCATCTTAACTCTATGAGTACCTCCCATTTTTAGTGTGTTTCTTGTAAACAACACATTGTTAGGTCCTGGTTTTTTATCCTTTCTGCTGTCCATTTTCTTCCCATGTGTCAATTCATCCCATTTACACTCAGTGTTATAGTTACTAGCTATCCATTTCTATCTATTCTGTTCCTCCTCACTGCCTGTCCCGCCTCTTCCTTCATTTCTACCATTATCCTTCCTCAGATGTTCAATTTCCTTTGACCAGAATCTCTCCAATTCACACCTCTTCCCCCAAACCCTCCCTTATCCTCTCCCTTTGCCCTCCTAGTTCCAAATTAGCTCACCTTTCCAAAGGTCCCTCCTTTGTCCCTCAATGCTTACCTTTGAATTTTTATTCTATTTTATGAATATTTTATTCTATCCACCTTTCCAAAAATCCCTTCCTTATCTCCACAACCTCCTTCTTATTGATATGATTTTGATTCTAAAAATCCCCCCTATCTTGACCTCAAAATTCCTTCCTTATTCCCTGATCTTACTGCCCTACCTCTTGATATATACTCTTCTCCCCAAACCCTCTCTAATCTCCTCCCTCTTCCCTTCTGTGTCTCTGTATATTAAGAAAAACTTTACCCTTCTAATTTTGTGTGTTGTTCATTTTTTTTCCCCAGGTCTGATGAGAGTGGGGTTCTAGTACTACCAGTCCTCCACTTCACCACCACCCCCTTCTCTGTGGCAGTTCTTCCACTCATTCTTCCTCCTTATGAGATAGCCATTCCATTCTACCTCCTCCTGGTCTATTCTTCTACCATTTCAGCTCATGCCATTACATTCACTTTAACAACAAATCTTCCATCCATATATGCCCCTTCAAAACACCCAGATAATGATGCCATTCCCGGGGACCATAGATGATATTTTCCCATACAAGAATCAAACAATTTGACCTTTTGGATTGCTTATGATTACCCTTGTATGTTTCCTTATAGATCAAATTTTCTGCTGAGTTCTGGGTTCTTACCCAGAAATAGTTGGAACTCCTTTACTTCACTGAATATCTCTATTTTTACCTTTCATAATTATACTCATCTTTGCTGAATATATTACTCTTGGTCGTGTTATGCTGAAAAATCACCTTTAAAGATTGTTATAATATTAATTTATGGTCACCAAGTAATTTACTTATGAAATTCCTAAATTGAATGAAATGAAATTCCTAAAATGAAACACTCAAGTCAGAATAGAGTTTATGGTGGTTTAATCACAACATGAATAAGAGAGGAGAGGGAGAGAAAGAAAGAGGGGGAAAAGGAAAAAGGTTAACTCAACCTTCTGGCAGAGCCAGAGGGAGTTTAGGCCAGAAGGCCAAGGTAGAAGGAGAATCAGTCCTTGACTCACATGACCGATCTGAAGGAGAGCTGTCTGTGGGCCTTCTCCCTATTCAAGTTCCTAGCATGAACTGGCACTTTGCCCTCTCCCCAGGAAGTGAGCAAATTCCAGAAGCTGTTCCCTACCTCACTTCCTGTGCCTCATAAGTGCCAATTGGTGGCTCAAGCTTGGCTTAGGACAGCCCAGGTGGGCAGTTAGTTATTACTGATTTGTCATTGACTAGCACATGCCCATGTAGTGTGGGTGTGCACAATCCTGGGTGCTAGACCAAGCAAGATGGAGATTTTAAAATTTGCAATCCCCCCTGATGATGATTGGGGGACTAGTCTCCCCAGTTGATTGCTAAACACCCTGAAAAATTCTAACTGCAAGTGTATAAAAAAAATTTACCCATTAAGAGGAAAACTACAATAGTTGTAGATTAAGGGAAATAGAGGAGAGAGAAAGACAGCAAACCAATGTTTTGCTAGGCACATTGACAAAAGCCAATTAGGGGGAAGTTCCCTTTGGCATAAGAGTGTACATTCAAAAAATGTTCAATCAACTGCACCCCAAGGTTCATTCTGGATCTTCCTGTAGTGAAAGGGTTTAGATATCTTTCTACAAACAGTTCATTCTCTGGATTCAGTCAGTTAGCAAGCTTCTTCTCTGAAGATCTATCTCGAACAAAATTTAAATCTTGGATTTTATGAAAATACAATCCCCCCTGAAGAAAGTGTTGAAAAAAACACTGAGTCCAGCTAAGGATACAAGATTTAGTTGTGGGGGTGTGTGAGCTAATTCAAAAGGAAAACAAAAACAAAAATGAAAACAAAAGAAAAGAAAAAAAACAAAAGAAAACAAAAGGGAAAAAAGGAAAAAATCAGGGGAAAAATATAAACCCTTTTATATATATATAAAAGAAGAATTCAAAATCAGTATCAAAATATCAAAAATCTATGTATACAAATTTTTGAGAAAGCAATTTTTTCACAGGCCCCTGTATTAGTAATTAAGTAATTTCTAATCCCACAAGTCTGTAGGACAGAATGCAGTAAATTTCACTTACCCATTTGCAGCCAAGGCTATAGGAAGTTGCCATACTATAGGAGAGAAAAAAGGACCAGATTCTTATTTTTATAGGGAAGTGTCATTCCCTCATCTGATTTTACCTTCATTCTCAGGGATGGAGGGAGCTAGGATAGTAGCCAACCTTTGGTACTTGTCTGTAGGTATTTTCATAAAGAGTGTGGATACAAGGAAGGCCTACATCTTAGCGTATGTCAAGTGTCGCAACCCCGAGTCTCACACTAGGTTCAAGTCCTTAGTATTGGCTTAGAAGTGCATCAATCCTACCTGGATTGGTCTTTGCTTTTTAGACCTTTGAGCTCTTTTGGCATATTCAGGTTATCTCTGTGCTCCTTTTTGATCCCATTTCCTAGAGTCAGACACAAACATTAATCACAGTTCCATAACAATTATCAATAAATGGCAGGTTCCCACAGTCTAAAGTTGTTTGGGTATGTATTAATAATAATAGCAAGTATATATATATATATATATATATATATATATATATTTAAACTAATATTATTGTGGAATAAAAATTAATATTGATTGTATGTATCTTAAGTACATAGAAATGAGAAAAGGGAAAAATAAATATTTTAATAACAAAATAACAAAATAAGGAAAAGAGAAAAAGGAAAAAAAATAAATTCAGGAATTCAATGTGTTAAAAACAAAATAAAACAGTTCCATTTGTCAATGGGTAGTTATCTCCAATGCATGTATAGGATTCAGTCAATCAGTCTCAATAGAAGATGCTCTCTTAACATGTGAGCAATGAATCCAAGAGTCCTTTTCTCCAACCTTTACAGATGTTGGAGTAGTTAATAATATTTGGAATGATCCTTCCCAGGAAGGCTGGGTTGCTCCTGTACGCTGGAAGTTCTTTATATACATGTTGTCTCCTGGGTTCAGATCATGAAGTGAGAAGTCTAGTGGTCCGACTTGAACTGCAGCTCCGGATTCATGTAGCTCACGCAGTTTGTGCTGTAACTCCTGTATATAGGAAGCAATAGTAGTATCTCCCCCTAACAGCTATGTATAAGCCGGGGAGAAAGGCTTAGCCTGTATAGACCGTGTAGTGTGGGTGTGAACAATCCTGGGTGCTAGACCAAGCAAAGTGGAGATTTTAAAATTCACAGTTGTGAACCCAGTTCTTTTGCTCTATGAAATGCTGTGTTCCATATTCTGTGTTCTTTTAATGTTGTGGATGCTAATAAGTCTTATATTATTCTGACTGTAGCTCCATAATATTTAAATTGTTTTTTTTCTCGTTATTTATAGTATTTTCTCCTTAACCTGGGAGCTATGGAACTTAGCAATGATGTTTCTGTTCATTTTCATCTTTGGGTCTCTTTGAGGTAGTGATCAATAAATTCTTTTCATTTCTATTTTCCCTCTGATTCTAGAATTACTGGGCAATTTTCCTTGATGATTTGTTGCAGTATGTTGTCTAAATGGTTTACCAGATGCAAAAGGCAAATTCAGTGAACTTGTGAATCAACTACTGAATCCTAAAGATTTTTCACATCTCTTTGGAAAAGATGAAATTCCAGGGAAAAAATATGGAGTTTCAGCATATCATCCCAATATCTGCACAAACAGGAGAAGGAATTGAAAAACTAAAGAACTATCTAAGAATCACTCTAGATGAACTATCCAATCAGGAAAAGTTAAAGTTCTCTGAAAAACAATTGCTTAATTTACAAAATTCAAATTTGTCATATAGTGATCTGTCATCAAAATATGCTAAAGTGTAAATCACCAAATGTCATGAAATGTAATTAAAATATTATGCTATTAGGTTAGATTAAACTGAAGATTCCTTCCCACTCAAAAAAAATTGTATTGTAACTTTACAGGAGTCCAATTATTCTCAAATTGTTTCTTCTTGATCTAGTTCTAGATCAGTTGCTTTTGTAATATATTTTGTATTCTCTTCTATTTTTAGGAAATTATTAGCTTCTACTTGTCTAATTCTAGTTCTTAATACATTATTTTCTTCTGTGAGTTTCTGGATCTCTTTTTCCATTTGGGTGATCTTTCTTTCGTAATTTTCTTGATTTTCTTGCATTGTTCTTATTTTTTTCTAATTTTTCCTTAACCTCTTTCATTTGAGGTCTTTTGTAAGGTCTTCCAAAATCTTCTTTTGAACTTGTGTCCATTTATGGTATTTCTTTGCTGTTTTTGAAGTATTTTTACTTCACTGTCCTCTGAGTTTGAGCCATGATTTTTTCTGTCCCCATAATAACTATCAATAGTTAGGTTCTTTCTCCTTTGCTTCCTTGTATTTATTTTTGAGTTTTTAGCATCCAGGACAATAAATTTAATTATTGGCTTTTTACTGGATTCTCAAGGTTCCTATTTTACTAGGTATATTACCTCAGTTTCCAGGAATTTTTTGCATTTGTTTTTATCTGGGTCCTATTTAATTATTCCAGTTTTTATAGTCCAGGGTGTAATGTAATCCCACATCTCCCTCTCAAGCTCCAGTCTGCAATTGATCTCAGGTGTTTCATCCAGAGCCTGCTTCATCTGTCATTGCTACTGCAAGCAGTCCGTCCACCTTCCCCCACAGCAACAACCAGAGACTTCACTCTCTTTAAGTGACCACAACTGATGGGGCCCTGGTCCCTGATGGCCCCTGAAGCCACACGTAGCAGTGTGCTACTTCTTCACTCCTTACTCCTCTACCTCAGTTTCAATCTGGGAAAGAGCCAGTGTCTAGTCCTTGCTTCCTGGGCCTTCAAAATTCCTCACTAGCTACTACTAAGGCCTGAATTCCTGCCCTCAGGGCCCAGAACCTGAAGAATCTGCAGTGTCCACTTCTTCAGTCCTCAGCCATGGACCAATAGGATTTTCTGGAGCTGAGGCTACAGCAGACATAACTATTCCAAGGGCCCTCTGTCTGAGGATTCCATTGGCATCCTCTGGGATTCAGGTTCTGGGACTCAGCAAACAAAGTGAGGTCACTAATACTGTCCCCAGGGGATTACCTTATTGACTCTACTCTGTTTGCTCTTTTCTTGCCCCCAGGGCCTACTGTAGTGGGTCTGAAGGCAGGGTAGTCAGAAACCTTCCTCTCTAGTTTTCCTTGGCAGTTCAGCTTCACTCCCAACTCCTGTCTGGTTTTGCTGCTTTTATCTTTGATTCTGTGGAGTTACTTTTGTTTATTTGGTGGGGAGGGGTTGATTAGGAAGGTGAGAAAGCGTCTCACCTTACCCTACCTTTTTCCAGCATGCTTCTCATTACTCTTTGCTTGACATCAGATCATACAAATCTTCTCAAGTTTCTCTAAAACAATCCCCTTCATCATTGCTTGTTTATACATTCTGTAGTCTGAATACCCCCATAGATTCCCATTCTTTGCCACCTCAATTATAAAAATTTTTATACATCTTTGAAATGTATTTTGCTTATGACTAAATTTCTCCTTAATTTATCCTCTCTTTATTTCTCCCTCTCTCCTTCTCCCTTTTCCATTTGTTTCCCTAATGTATTTCTTTTCCCCACCTTATGGGTATGTAGTGTTGGGGTATAAAAGGATGTTATTAAGGAGGTTATTTGTGCTGGTTGATCACAAAGTATTTCTATCTCTCCTCCTTGAAGGTAGTAAGCCAAGAGTGACTTCCCTTTACCAGGTCAGTACACAAACTACTTGGGTATATATATATATATATATATATATATATATATAAATTCTATTTATAGATAAATTCTATTCATATATTATTTATATAAATTCTATTCATATATTATATATAAAATTATATTCCTATATTATATATAAATTCCATTTATTTATATTATATAATAAGGATTAATAATAACAGGAGGCCTTAATGTAAGGGAAAACTAATTTCTCCACCCAACCTCTTTCACTTCATTGGTGAATTTAGTTCTTCGTCTTGAGTATTCACTCAAGCTACTCTTTTACTCCTTATCACTGACTAAAACCCATAAAATCTCTGACTAAAACTATCTGTAATCCTTAATTAAAAGTAACTTTTTTATGTTGAGTGTCTCCAAGTAGACAAATCAGTTAGCCAAAATGTGTCAGAGGCTAACAGCCCAGAGTATGGCTCTAAACCCAAAGTTCAGGCAAGCAGGTCTTCAATCTTTTCTCCTCTCACAACAGTTCTCACCCAGCAGATCTGACAAGTTCTTCTTCCTGATGAATTTCCACAATGAGGAAAGTGAAAAACCCTTCAAGATGGTTTCAGAGTTCTCTTTCTTTCCTATCACAGCAGAGCTATATTCAGAGCGTAAGAGCTGAATTTGGCTAGTCTCTCAACTGTCCTCTGAACTCTGCCTGCTCTTCCTTCAAAATTCTAAGCTCATGCACAGATTTTTTCTTCCTCATCCACTCTGCAGTCTCTTGAATAACCCTTACAAAATTCTTCACCTTATCAGAACATATCAATATATTACTAATTTCCTAATTTCTTTACTATATGTATTCTTCCTTTCTTTGATCATCTCAGAAAATGTGAAGCTGAAATATTAGCTTCTTCCCTATTCCCTCTTCCTTGTTTGTATAGATGTCTACCTGTGCAACCTGATAATGTGAGATAATTTTCCTTAACTTTCCTTTCTCTCATCTTCTCCCCCAGCATATTTTAATACTCCCTTTTCTCTGTTCTTCCCTTAAAAGGGGACAGCTAGGTGGTGCCATAGATTGAGAGAAGATAGGAAGTTCTGGGTTCGAATATGGCCTCAGTCAGTTCCTAGCTGTGTGATCCTGGACAAATCACTTAACCCCCATTGCTAGCCCTTACCACTCTTCTGCCTTAGAACCAATATTTAATTATGATTCTAAGATGGAAGGTAAGGATAAAAAAGGTCATTAAGATATAATAGAACCATTTCTAGGCCTTGTTTAATTAAAATCTTTCTATGACCCTTGCATGATAGGGCTTGGAGGGGACACATATATCATCTTCCCATATTAGAATATAATATTATTATTAGAATAGAAGCAAATTATCCTTGTTTAGTCAATTTCATTGTTTGTGCCTATTTACTTCTTTATGTTTCTCTTAACTCCTGTTTTTGAATTTTGAATTTTCTGCACACATTTGCTCTTTACACCAGGAAGGTTTAGAAGTCTTCTATTTCATTATTCATTAAGTCATCTGTTTCATTAAAGATCCATTTTTTTTCCTCCTGCAGCATTATATACTAAATTTTACTGGTAAATTCTTGACTGCATGCCTATACCCTTTATCTTCTCAACTATTACATTCCAAGTTCTCTGCTCCAATTTTGTATTAGGGTTGAGACTTGTCGCCCTTCTGGAGAGAAGGTCTAGGCTAGACCTTTTGCTATTTTCTTGAGGGTATTGAGTGTTTTATTATTATAGGATTAGGGACAGTCTGGGGACCTGTAAGCTTTCAGTGCTTCTGGAGGGCAGGATCTGATTGTTGCCCTCTTTGTCTGAGCTCTGAAAATTTTTAACCTTGCTTTAGATCACCAACAGTGAGCTCATATCCTCTCAGGCAGTGAGGAAGTTTTAATGGTTCAGTGACAGAACTGTAAGCTCCCCTTTGGCCTGGGATTCCTGCCCTAGTTATTCCTCTGTAGTCTGGGCTGGATCCTTGACCTGAGATCCTGCTCTGCTGCTGATTTCTTAACTTCTTACTTTCTTGATACTTAAATTCAGGGCCTCCCTCTCTGAGAATGACACCCACACGTGCAGCTCTTCTTCTCAATCTGCCGTGAATCTGGGACCCAGAGCTTATGTAGTAGGTGACAAAGATGTGCCACTTGGCATCTGTCCCCATTGCAATGCCCTTGTATGGGACTGGGGGAGCAGGTCTGAGGTCTCCTCTTGCCTTGGTGCAAGTCCCCATAGGCTGACCTAGACTGGAAAAAAGACTCATGGTGACTTTTTCTGGATTTCCCATAAAGATTCTGGCTAGCACATTTTCCAGACCTGTTTGGAGAAGTTGTGGTGGGGAGTCACTGCATTACTTCTTGCAACTCCACCATCTTGGCTCTACTTTCTTAGGTATTCATTTCCCAGAATGCTCTGTCTTCTACTAAGATTGAAGACAAGAGAGCACAGGTAAAATAGCGCAGGTTGACTCTTGGGACAAGGCAAAAAAGCTTGTGGCTTACATCAGACTTCCTGGTACTCAGTCTCATCTTTCACTTCACAACTTAAAAACTAACCAAATCTTCCATATGAAATCAACATTCCTTATTTATTCATTTTTTAGTTAGCTATAGGATTTTTTTCATTTTGTGAGTTTTATTATCTCAAATCTCAAAACACATATAAATGATGACCTGATGCCACATTGCCCTACAGCTGCAACTGTCACAACAAAACATGTCTAAGATTTTGGTATGGTTATGGATTTTGGGGAATTCTAGGTGCCTTTATTTTTGGATGGTGTTTTTTAAATTTTATATGTAAATTAGCATAAGATTGGTAGTCTGATAGATCCAATAGTTGTCTGGACTCCAGTAAATTGATATCCACAGTTATCATTTAAGCAATGTCTAAAAAGATTATTTTGTCCAAATTAATGTCTTTTACATACTGGCAGAAGTACCAGCAGCACATTTGACACTGCACAGGAGGATCAGACTATGTTGGTTGGAATAGACATGGCACAAGTGAGGCTTCTGGACAGATTTTCATGAATGGTTTCTGTAGAGCTTTTGGTGACCTATGTTACCTGTAGCAAAGGAAAAAAAATGAAGTCTGGTACTTTTTCTTTTTAAAACTCTTATCTTTCATTTTAGAATCAATACTGTATCTTAGTTCTAAGGCAGAAGAGCAATAAGGGCTGGGTAATAGGGGTTAAAGGACTTGCCCAGGGTCACACAGCTAGGACACTTCCTGAGGCCAAACTTGAACCCAGGACCTCCCCTCTCTAGCGCCTGGCTTATAAATTACTCAGTCACCTGATTATTCTTAAATTATCTCTCTTGATTTATTGTCATATTAGTTTTTAAAAAATATTTTATTTTTCAAATTACATGTAAAAATAATTTTAAACATTTGTCTTCTAAAATTTTGAGTTCTAAATTCTTTCCCTTCCTCCCCTGCCCCTTGCATTAAGCAATTTGATCTAAGTTATATATGTGCAATCATATACAGCATATCTCCCTATTAGTCATTTTGTAGAAGACTCATATAAAACAATAAAAATAAAGTTAAAATTAGTATATTTCTGTCTAAATTCAGACTCCATCAATTCTTCCTCTGAAAGTGAGTAGCATTTTTCATCATGAGTCCTTTGGAATTATCTTGGTTCATTGTATTGCTGAGAATAGATAAACCATTCATAGTTGATTATTTTACAATATTGCTGTTATCATGTACAAAGTTCTCTTGTTTCTATTCACTGCACTTTGCATGAGTTCATATGAATCTTCCCAGGTTTTTCTGAAACCATCCTGCACATCATTTCTCATAACAAAATAGTATTCCATTACAATCATATACCACAACTTGTTTATCCATTCCCCAGTTGATGGACATCCCCTCAATTTCCAATTCTTTGCCACCACAAAAAGAGAAACAATGAATATTTTTGTGTAAATAGGTCTTTTTCCCTTTCAATCAGTTATTTTTGCATTTTTTTCATTTTTACATTTTCCCCTGTTTCAAATACTAAATTTGTTCAAATACCTCTTCTTATCTCTTGGAGTTTTTGAGTTCTAATTGCTTCACTCAAATATTCAGTCTTATTGCATAAGATTTTCTACCTCCTGTTCTAAGTTTTTATTTTCCATACAATTGTTTTCATCCCAAGTATTTATTTCATTTTTTATCTTCAACTTCATTTATAACATATTTTTAGGCATACTTGAATTTGTTATGGAGTTACTTCAAGGTTTACCTCTTGAGCTTCTCTCAAATCCACAGTAATTTTTTTATCATGTTTGGTATTTTCTTTTGTTTGCTCATGTCTCCAGACTTAGTTTCTAGATTGAGACTTTGTGTTTGAACCACATTATGCTCCTTCCCATACTTGTGAATGGGATGGCATGGGGTTGTTGTCCTTCTATTGTCTGACTGATATAGTGTCTGTTATTCCAGATATGTTACCCAAGACTAGTCTATGAACTCTGTAGGAGTCTCTGGCTTCTGGTTTAGTCATCTAACGATTGAACTCAGATTTTGACCTTGGACCTAGTTATGTCTCCACTTACTCATACATCTATGTCTCCTCTCAGATCCCTTATTGTGTCCCGACAAGTCTCAGCTAGTGTTGGTTCTGTTGGCATGGTAGGCCACCTGCAACACCTTTAGACCTCTACTCCCTACCTGGGTATCATGCTGGCTCTGCATCTGCATTCTAACATGGATTGCTTGGATGACACATTGCCTGCATCATCCCATCTTATCCTATAGTTACTGAAGGCTGCCTAGGCACAGTGGCTTCCACCTTCCCTGCTTTATTTTATTTTATTTTTTTGCTCAGTGTCTCAGTGTCTACACATTTCTGGCAATCTTCATTTGTAGTTCTGGGCTGGAAGTAGGAACTTACAGCTATTAAAATTTTTTTTCTTTATCATTGCCCTTGTATGGGACTGGGGGAGCAGGCCTGAGGTCTCCTCTTGCCTTGGTGCAGTAAGAAAAGCCGAAGAAGAAGGAATCGCTGGGTCTCTGGGTCCACCCCAGAAATAACAAACAGAAACCCTCTGGGCTTTCCTGACTGCTAGAGGAAAACAGCAGACTCTCCCTCTTTCCAGAGTTTACCAACTGTGTCTAGCAATTGCCTGTGTGTGTGTTTTTTCCCAGCTCTTGAGAGTTCTGTGTCATATGTTGGTTTGCTGGATCTCTTGCTGTCAGCTTGCAAAATCCCTTACTACAGTCCCCTCTTTGCACAAAGCTAAAATTGTGTTGAAAATACTATTTTGGCAAACTTATATTTTCCTTAAACTAAAATTTCTAGCCAAAGTAATAAACAGCCTACACTCAACTATCTTATCCTATCAAATACTATTCTATTTTAGGGATTTAATCAAGGAAAGGAAAAGGGAAAGTATCCAGTGAACAATTACAAAGTTCAAAATACAGATCAAACATGTGCAAAAGCAAAACAAGCAAAAAACATCAAAATCAAAATATAAACATAAATTAATGCAAAACATTAAAATCGGAAAATACTATTCTTACCAACGAATACAGAAAATTCTACTACTATTGCAATACATAAACAGCAAACTTAGATAAAAATTTCTTTCATACATTGTTCCATGGTCTCTATTTTATCTTTCATTATCATAATCATCTGCTTCATCTCAGAATCTTTTGTCATCCATAAAACCATTGCCCTTAGTCTATAGCCAATACCAAAAAACAAAACTCTACATTTATACAAGATAAGTAAACATAAGCACAACAATGGTACATAAGCTAACACAGTTCTTATAGTTAAAGACATCACTGGTTCCATCCATTCATATTCTAAAACAATATAACAACAAAGGGGAAACAAGGTTAAAATCCCATAAGGGATATGTAGGAAACAATTCCATAAAAAATACAAAATAACATTTGTTATATCTCCTGACATGATATTAAATGTGTACATGAAGTTGCTATAAAACACAGGATACATGTTATTATTATCCACTATGATTAATAATAACAAACACCAAATAACAGAATTTTTAAAATGGCTTCCTAACATATATGCTTTTAGTATAGTTAAAATTTAAACCCCCTTCTGAGTCAATCAACATTCAGAGTTCCATGTCAATCAAGACCTTGGAGAGCAACCAAGTGCTGGAAAGGACAATGGAATGTTGCAAGGTGGTTTCAACTGCCAACCTACTGATCTCTCTGTTTTACTCTGGCCTAAGTCATTTCTGTAGGTTTGCCCTACTGATAAATAAGGATTCAAAACTAAATAGATATATAAAATAACAGGTTTATTTATCTAAAGGGTAAAGGGAAAAAGGGAATTAAGGAATAACTAATTCTTAACCCAAACAGAAATTAAAACCCTTATACGTACTATAATTGTTCTAATCTAGATCCTTAAATTAGTAATTAAGGTTAGGGGTTTTGGTTGGAACAGGGCCAGGTTCAAATAATCTCACAATACAGGAGTCCTCTGATTCAAGCAGTAATCCCAGAAGTAAGTCACCAGCATTGTTGAAATCCACTTCTCTGTAGTAGCAGCAGCAAGGACAGGCATTATATCAAGAAAGCCATAGAAGAGGGAGTCACTGACTCTCTGGGTCCACCCCAGAAATAACAAACAGAAACCCTTTGGGCTTTCTGGATTGCTAGAGGAAAACAGCAGACTCTCCCTCTTTTCAGACTTCACCAACTGTGTTCAGCAACTGCCTCTGTGTGTGTGTGTGTGTGTGTGTCCCAGTTCTTGAGAGTTCTGTGTGGAATGTTAGCTTGCTGTATCTCTTGCTGTCAGCTTGCAAAATTCCTTATATCACCTTCCTCCATTAAAAGAAAGGGAAAAAAAAGAGGCAAAAGCCTTATATGAATTAAGTATAGTCAAGCAAAACAAATGCCCACATTGACCATATAAAAATGTCTCATTCTACATCTTGAGTCCATCACCTCTCTCTCAGGCCGTGGGTAGTGTTCTGACATCATGACTGATCACTGAACTGATCAAAGTTCTTCTGCTTTTCAAAGTTATTTGTCTTGACAATTTTGTCGTTGTTGTATAAATTATTCTGTTCTGCTCACTTCACTCCCTATTAATCCACACAAGCCTTTCCAAGTTTCTCTAAAAACTATGCCTTTTGTCATCTTGTGGTGCAATGACATTCTACATTCATTTCTATAACAATTTGTTCATCATTACCCAATTTGCAGGCACCCCATTAGTTTCTAGTTCTGTTACTGCAGAGTTATTGCATATATTTTAGTGCATATGCATACTTTTCCTCTTTCTTTGGGGTATAGAGAGACCTAGTAGTAGTATTGCTATGTTAAAGGACATGTATGGGGCAGCTACATGGCATGGTGAATAGAAACGGGAGGTTCTGGGTTCAGAATTAGCCTCAGAAACTTCCTATGTGATCCTGGGCAAATCATGTAATCCTAATTGTCTCGCCTGGAAACCAATACTGAGTATTGATTCTAAGATTCTAAGAAGGTATGGGTTAAACAAAATGTATAATTTATTTTCAGCTTGAAGTTACCTCCGCCCTCTCCCTCACTTACCTATTGATAAGGCAAAAAACAAACAAACCAAAAACAACTTTTTACAAAAAGGTACAAACATGAAAAACAAATTTCTACTTTAATCATCTTATAGAAGAATCTATGCTTGAATATGCACTCTGGGTCCATCAGTTCACTTTCTGGAGGTGAAAATGCATGTTCCATCATGAGTCCTTTGGAATGTGATTGGTCATCAGAGCAACTAAGTCTTTGAGTTGAACACTGCTACAATATTGCAGTTACTGTATAAATTGATCTTTTGATTCTATTCACTTCATGTTGCATAGTTCATAGTTTATATAAGTCTTCCCAAGATTTTCTGAAATCATTCCTTTCATCGTTTCTTAGCAAAATAGTATTCTATCACATTCACATATCATAACTGGTTGAACTATTCTGAAAATTATATTCTTTTAATTTATAATTCCTTGCTACCATAAAAATAACCACTGTGTGTACTTTAGTACATATGGGTCCTTTCCTTTTTCTTCAATATCATTGGGGAATAGACCTCATAGCAGTAGCACCATGTATAGTTTAATAGCTTTGGGGGCATAATTCCAAATTGCTTTCTAGAAGGGTTAGACCAGTTTGTAGTTCCAACAACGGTGTATTAGTGTATCTGTGTTCCCACATCCCCTCGTGCATTTGTCATTTTCTTTTACATTTCCAAGAGGGGTGAATTGAGGCCCCTCACTATTAGTTTTGTTTCTTCCTGTAACATTTAATTCTTCCTTCGAAAATTCAGATCTATATCATTTGGTACATATATGTTCAGTATTTAATTAGTTGTCTAGGATACCTGTTAGCAAAATGAAGTTTCCCCACTTATCTTTTAATGAGGTTTATTTTTGCTTTTGTTTTGTTCAAGATCGTGACTGATATCCCTGCTTTGTTGACTTCAGTTGAAGCATAAAAGATTCTGCCCCAGGCCCTTATTTTAATGTCTATCTTTCTCTTTCAAGTGTTTTAAATAAACAACATATTGTTGGATTCTGGTTCCTAATCCATTCTGTTTTTTTCTTTCATTTTCCCCATTTCATGAATGGGATGAGTTCATCCCATATTCAGTTATGATTACTGTGTATTGCTCTTATACTTTCTCTTTTTTATTGTCCCCTCCTCAAGCATCTGTTTTGCTTCTAATTGTTATCTTCTTTAATCTATCCTCCATGATTACTCTCCCCATTTCTCCCTCGTTTCCACCTAATTTCCTATTGGGCAAGATGAATTTTCCTACCCAACTGTGTATATGTATATTTTTTTTACTCCTTAAATCAGTTCAAATGAGTGTGATTGCCCATTCCCATCTCCTCCCCCACTTCTCTCTATCGTATAAATTCTTCCTTGCATGCCCCATTTTTTTATTATTTGCACGTCCCATTTCCAAATGAAATAATTTCCCCCTTTCTTCTTCTCCTGTGATCTCTTTCCTAATGCATCCATTCTTTTCACCTTTCTTAATTTTCTTTTGAGATAACAGAACAGAATCACACTAGGCCCTCTCTCTAAAATCTCTAGTTGATGATAAAGTTCCAAAGAATTGCATTTGTTGTCTTCCTATATATGAATGCAAATGGCTTAACCTTATTTAGTCCCTTGCAACTTTCTCATCATTTACCTTTTTATACTTTTCTTGAGGCTTGTGCTTGAATTTCAGATTTTATTAAATGTCTATTCCCCCTCATAGGATTATATGGTTTTACTGGGCAGGTTATTCTTGGCTGTAATGCTAGCTCATATGCTTTCTGGAATAGCATAGTCTAAACTCTCCACTCCTTTATATTTGTAGCTGCTAGAACTTGTGTGAGTAAACCTGACTTTGGCTCCATGGTGCTTACATGTTGTAGAATAGCTAAGGCAAAAATATCAGCCTTCTCTCTGATATCTTGCAATCATCTCCAGTTTAGTAGCTTTTTTTTTTAAAGCATAGTTATAAAGTGCTTTCTAGAATAGCTGAACTAATTCACAACTCTGTCAACAGTGTATTAATGTACACTTTCCTCTAGCCCCTCCAACATATTCCTTTTTGGGTCAACTTTGCCACTTTGAGGGGTATAAGGTGGAACCACAATTAATTTAATTTGCATTTCTCATTATTAGTGATTTGGGACATTTCCTCATATGAATACTGCTAGCTTACATTCCTTCCTTTGAAATGTATATGCCAGTTCCTATTCGTTGATTATTTAACAGTTAGGGAATGGGTCTTATTCTTAATTTGAATTAGTTTCTTATATATTTTGAAAATGTGAAGATTCAGTAAAATGTTTGTAAAGCAGTTACTAAAGTGCCTGGCACATAAGAGGTGCTAACTAAACACTTATTCCTTTCCCTTTAGAAGAGAAACTTGTTAAGAGTCCCCTACCCCATAACTTTTTTCCCCTAATCTTATCTGCATTCAACCAACACTATTTTTTAAACATAATTTTATTTTTCTCAACTGAAGAAAAACATCTTTTCTCCTCTTATTCTCTATTCAAAGAGTAAATAAGTCTCTGTAACAAATTGCCACATTGGCCATGTTCTAAAAAAGTTTCAATTGTACCCAGCGCCCATCACTGTCGAGAAGTAGGCAGCATGTTTCATCATGTAACTGTAATGTTACCTCATGGTAATATGCATCCATCAGTTTTCTACCCCTTCTTTATGAAGGTAGGGAGATAAGCATGTTCAGCAGCAGTGGTCTAGGTTTCATACAATGTCTGCATCCTTGCCTCTCCTTTCCCAGAGCCTATTCACACATTTTATCCTTTCCTCTTAAATCCCAAACTTGTTTTGTTTAGGATTATCCTCTCTTCATTAGTCTTCCTTCTTATTCTCTTTTCTCTTCTCCCCTTTCTCTTTTTCCTTTAGGTGAAATGTACTTCTGCACCAGACTCTATGTATGTGTCATAGTATTTCCTTTGATCCAGTCAGGGAAAGTGAGGCTCACCACTCATTATGTTTGTATCGGTTTTAGCATATGCATCCAAGTCACATAATTTTCCTCATACTTCATCTCTACCCTCTACCATTCCAGTATATTTCTTTTCTATTCCCATTTCTTTAAGGTCATTAAACATAACAAAAACACTCCCAGGCTCTCTGCCTTAATCAGTATCTTCTAGGACACTAATGATGATAGGGTACTGAGGGAAACATACGCGATCTCTGACTGCTCATACACATTTACTTCTTCTCTCACCTCCTGTTCACATATCAAAATTCCCTTGCAGCTCTGGTCCTCATCAGAAATTCTTTAAAGTTCTTTATTTCATAAAAATTTCACTCTCCCCACCCCATATGATTATACTCATTTTTATTGGGTATGTTATTCTTATTGTAAATCTATATTTCTTTCCCCTCTGGAATACCATATCCCAAGCTCTTCACTCCTTTAGTGGTGGCTGCTAAATCTCATAAGTATTTTACTTTTTCATATTCTTCCAGCTCTTTGTAGAATTCCAGCTTATAGTGTCAAATATGTTAATTCAATAAACATATATTAATGAAAAAATATTTATTAAGTGCCTACTTGTTAGGCTTTAAAGGATACACAGGCAAAACAGTTCCTGCCCTCAGTGAATTTACACTCTATTAGGGTGTAATTGGAGAACCAAAGCTACCCCCGTCCCCAGCTATGTTCCTCTTCATGACACCTATTTTTTTCTTACCTTGCAACCCTCAGCTGTGCTAGAAATCATGGACAAAATTTATAGGCATAAAATCCAAGAAATTAACTAGAGTGGTCAAAAAAAAAACTTCGAAGATAAGGTACAACCTGAATACACATAAAAACACACCTCTAGCCAATCTAAACATATGAGAGGCAGCACAGTGAAGCAGAAAGTGCCAGATTTGGAGTCGTCAGACTTGAACCCTAGCTTTATTTTGTGTGATTACCTTGCTTGTCACTTAACCTTTGTGATCCAGTCTCTGCATCTGCAAAATTTGGGGACTTGGCTAGATCAGCAGTCAACAAACTATGGCCAGAAGGCCAAATCCAGTCCACTACCCAGAAAGATGGTTTTACATTTAAATACAACTTATTTTATAATATATAAAAATATTTCTTAGTTTGCCAATTGGTGAACTAAATGATTCTGTTCTTTTTCCAATTGATCTTAGGAATTTAAACTAATTCAGTCTCATGTTTTATAGATTGATTCCCTAAGCATTCCCATATTTCCAAACCTCAGCACAGCATAGAGAAGACGACTAGATTTAGATGTAAGTGTACCTGGACTTGAAACCTAGCTCTTTAATTTACTACCTCTTTGACTCTGTCCTCTCTGGGTCTGCTTCAAAGGTCTTTTCTTTCTGTGAAGGACCAACAATTAAATATCTTAATACTTATTTCTAGCCAGTTAAGCCCACTTTCAGTAGTTAGGGCTACATATTTGGTTACTGCAAAAATAGATTGGAGGAATTAGGACTTTAGTCAATCTTACTGTTTACTTGCATTTATTTGCTCCAAGTAAGTATCTATCTAAAGCCAGGGAAGTTTCTGGGGGAAAAGGTCTATATTTTCCAAAAATTCAATTAAAAAAGATCTCTAGGTGAGAACAGTGCCTCAAAGTAAAACATGAAGAAGTGAGGAATCTACTTTTTTTCTCCCAACATAGTTTTGGGACAGGAGAAATTGTTAGACCTTTTGTATCAGAGTCTATTTTAAAATGCTACATCCATCTCAAAGTATAATCAGCTGAGCCTACACATTCTCTCTCTTTCTCCAGTGCAAGATAATTGGAAAGAAACCTGATTTTCTAGTTACAGAGTATAGTACCCTAGAAGAAAATGGCTATATGGGCATAATGCCTTATGTTATTAGTTTGAGAACATTTACTGCTGAGTAATATATTCCTTCATTTGCTTCATCTCTTCATTTAAGGAAGTAGCTATGTTACCATATCATATTTCCAAGTTAGCATTTCAATTGCTATTTTGAAGGAAAGAAATGGTAGTGGTGGGCATTTCATAAAGTAAACCTGTGGTTTATTCAACAGTGAGTGCTCCTAGAATCTAACAATATCTTAGAACCTATAATCCCAAGCCCACCAAAAGAAAATCCTCAAATAAAGAAAAAAAAGATAGCCTTTAATGTAAATACAATTGTCACATAAGATTTCTCAATTAAGCCATTATGGGTGTTTCACAGCACAATGTATAGAAATCTCCTTACTTCCTGTACAGAAAGGTTGACTTATGCTTGAGCAAGTCGTTCTATTATTCTTCTGTAGTCTGAAACAAGTTGCTGGAAGCTTTCCTCCAACTGTTCATGTTGCATGCTTATGTCTATTTGGTTCATCTGGTTTGTCAACTCTTCAGGCCTGAGACATCTTCTCATCTTGGCAAGATCTCTCTGCTTTTTCTAAGCAGCAAATAAAATTATTTGTTAAGAAAAGGAAATCAATAGCTTATTTTCTTAAATCTGTATCATTTTAACAGTAATCTCCAATATTAAAAAAAAAAGCAAGTTGTTACGAGTGGAAACATCGCTGGACTTTGGAGTTGAGGCCCTCATTTCAAATTTCACCTGTGGTGATTACAACCTGGGTAATGACCTCCATCAAGTCATTTAAATTCTATGGGCTTCAGCTACCACACCTTAATATTTTTTAAAAAGTCTCACAACAAACTGACTGTAATCTGAAAGAAGTCTTAAAAAGTATGCTAAAAAAAAAAAGTATGCTAAAGCCATGCTGTAAAGGGCACTAAATGCCAAGATGAGATCTTTTATCCTCAAGGTTATAGGGTGCCAATGAAGATTCTTGGGCAGATGTGTTTTAGGAAGGCTATTTTGACAGCTGGAAAAGACTGAAAAGAAAGTCAATGAAAGATGGGAGAGCAATTAGAAGGATGCTGCAATTTTCCAGACAAAAAGTGAGAGAACACTGAACTAGGGTGGTAGTAAACTGACTGGGTCATAGGTAAAGTGAAAACCCACCACATTTATTTTGTATTTTACATAAGGATTTTACATAAATCCTTAATGGATCAATTTCTCTATTCATGGTCTATCTTTGTATCATGTGAAAATGTATTCCCTTTAGAAACTAAGTAAAAAATGTTTTAAGTGGGTATGCAATCTACAGTGGTACTACACTTAGATAGTAAAACTTAAAAATCCTCCTGTAAAATGTAATGTTATATAACTAGTCTACTAAATTACATTTTAAAGTAATCTTATTCATGTCAGGTGATCATGAAATCATTCTGATACACTAAACTGGCTGTCAGAATAAAAATGCCCTGCCCTACCCCTTTCATAAAAGGTCTTACATTTCAATTTCACCAAAATTCTGGTACAAATCAGAAAAAATGTAATACAAAGGTATTAAACTGATTTTCATGCTTACACAATACAATGGAAAGAATATGAACTCTGGAGTTAGAAAATTCAGGTTCAGATTCCAGTACTTGTATGACCTTGAGCAAGTGACAACATTCCTGGGTCTGTTTCTTCATCTATAAACTGAAGATACTAGACTAAATGCCTTCCTAGGTCCCTTCATGACCCATATATGATCCCTTGCATTTACAATGCCAAAAAAACAAAAACACTAAACTAAAACACTAAGCTTAACATGCAAATCTTGTAAACAAAAAAAGGGGGAAAAGAAAATGATGAATTTATAAAACTGATAGCTGAGCAGACCCAGTTTTAGCTGCATAAATACATGGCTGTTCAAACAACACAAATGCAATGATTTTAATACCAAATAAAATAGCTTTGGAAAGACTTACCCATTAGAAAAAAGATCACACTAAATTTTAACGAACAGAAAAACCAATGTGAATAAACAGAGCAATATGCACTAACATAGAGATATGGAACTGGACCTAAATGTCAAGGGTTTTGGGAACTTCTGGATGAAGAAACTCTACACAATGGTTCTTGGCACCTTCTCTTCAAAAAGACAGTTGTCAAGTGATTTAAGAGATCATGTAATTTGTCCTGTCATACAAGTCAGGGGATATCTGATAAGAGTCTTGAATTCTGGCTTTTCTGGCTTTGAAGCGGGCTCCCTCACTAGTATACCATTCGAGGCTAAGCTTATTTCAAAGTGAGATTCTCTTATCCAGACACATTTCCATTTATGTGACAGGTTTAGAGTAGAGAGCATATGGAGGAAAAACAGTAAACTGCCATGGGTCCTGAATTCCTGCCCTGACTCAACCACCAATTAGCCAAGCCTTTGCATAAGTCACTTATTCTTCCTGGGACCTATTTCTTAGAAGGGAACTGAACTAGGTCATCTACAGAACCCTCCAAGGTTTGACACATCTCTTGTGCCAATTATGCATGTATTAGGGATCTGGAATGTTTCATGAAGCTGTTAAAACTTTGAATAGGCATTTGTTTCTGTTGAATCAGAATGAAGGCTGTGAGGCTTCTATTATAGCCTCCTCCCATCATTGGCCTCATGGAGAAGAGTCACCCTCTCTGAGCTAGCTTCCTTATCTGTAAAGTGAAACGGTTGGACAAGATGGCCTCTAAGGGCCTTTCCAGGTCTAAACTGTATTATTCTTTGAACCACATGAATGAAGATAATACAATCCCTGCAAAGGTAAAAGGATTCCTTTATGCCAACTGTAATCCTAATGCTTTGATTTAAAATGCTTCAATTTAAACTTGTTCATCTTGATTTAGACTTTTATAGACATGAAGAAAAAAAGATTACCACCATTCTTCTCTCCTCTTAAAAGCTAGCCAGTTAAATCTCTGCCTTAAAATTTTTTGGTGAACCCTTCCCTATTCATTCTTCATTGTTCCTTTAATAATTTATTTTTGCTAAACCTCTGCATTTTTTTTTCACATTTTGAAAATGTGCTGAACAAAATTTTAAATAAGGGTCAAATCAGTACAAAACATAACAAAAGGGCTTTCCCTGGCTCCTACATTTCATGCTTCAGAGCTGGAAGGGACCTTAGAGATCACAGAGTCCACTCTTCTCTACATGAAGAAATAAAAGCTTGGAGAGGATATATATCCTGCTTCATGCCATACAATCACTCAGAAGATGATACTGAAACAGTATTAAGCACCAAAAGAGTGGTTCTTCTACCCCTACAATGTCACCATATGAGTGAAGTATACAACTTGTGGTAAATTATAACTCTCGGGTTGCCTTCTTACTAGTCTGGGTTTTGGTAGCCTTAAATATAAAAACCTTTGTATTTATTCTTACTGTCATCCAATTTTGTTCAATTTTTTTTCCCTAGTTGGTACAGGTCATACAAATATTTATTTCTATCTTTAGTGTTACTAATTTATTAACTTGGTCTAATCATCATCTGAAGATTTAGCGAGCTCCTTTCTAAAGGTCATCAACAAAACATTGAATAGAATGATGTTCCTCATGAAGGATCCTTCTGGGCATACCAGGCTGATAAAAGGAGTCAATTAAAATAATATGGGTACAACTGAGTTGTATAACTACGAGCTAGTTGTTCATATACATAGTGGGGAAAAGATGATGAAACATGGATAACATAGTTGAGTTGGTTCACGAAATAGTGGTCATCTCTTCCTTCATTAGAGTTCTTTAAAAAAAAAAAAGGTTGGATAATCATTTATTGACATTGTATGGGTATTTCTTATTGATATATGGATTTTATTTAATATCTACTGAAGCTCCTTTGAACTCAAGTGTATCACTGATAAAAACTTTTGAGAAGGGGCAGCAGGGTGACTCAGTGGATTGAGAGTCAGGCCTAAAGTCAGGAGGTCCAAATCTGGCCTCAGACACTTCCTAGCTGTGTGACCCTGGGAAAGTCACTTAACCCCCACTGCCTAGCCCTTCTTCTGCCTTGGAATCAAATCAGTATGGAAAGTAAGGGTTTAAAAAAATTCTTTTGAGAACACAGATTTATCATGTTTGGATCTGAGAATCATTTCTACCCACTCAATTATGAATACGGAACTGAAAAAAGGGCAGGTCAATCAGTACTTTAAAATTGTAATAATACAGACATTACTTGTTTCAAAATCAAAACAAATATAAAGATATATACTGATCAGAGGAAAAGCAGAATCAAGTGATCAGGTTGAATTTCAAAATAGTTTTTAAAGCAATACAGTTTATTTTAAAAAACAAAGAAATGGTTGTAAGGGAAAAATAAGCAGTTTCATCTAGTTAAGAGTCAAAAAGTTTCATGACAAGTTACTATGAATTAGTAGGGAAGTTTTATAGATTTTATTTAAACTAATGTAGAGATAGGAAATAAAAGACATCCTTGATCAACTATCTTTGCTGACCTACTCCTACCTTACTCCCTAGTTCCTTGTTAGCTTTCTCTCTCTGCTCTAATCCTCAACTTGCCTTTTATTCTACTTAATCATGTGGGCTCTCAAACGCACATTACAGTCATTTTTGATTCTTCTTTCTCCTTCACATTTGACATCCAGTTGTCAAGTCCTGTCAATCATACTTTCCCTCCTCCATTCTATTCCCATTGCCACCAACCTAATTTAGGCTCTTATTACCTCCTAGTTACGATACTATAATTTACAACCTTGCTTCTAATTCTTCTGACTATAGTCCTTTCTATATACTGGTGCCAAATGAATTTTCCTAATAGAAAGCTCAGATAATCATTCTTCTGCTCAATAAACTTCAATTGTTCCCCACTGGAACTTGGCAATCATACAATTTCAACACTCCCTAGATGAGGAAACTGAGGCCTAAAGACAGTAAATGACTTAACTGAAGTGATACCTAATAGAAATTAAGTAGAAGCTCCTCAGCTGGGCATTCAAGAGTCTCTGAATCTGGCTCCAATTAAGTTTTCTAATTTTATATTAAACTATTTCACTTCATATATGCTATTCTTACCAACTTTAGTTCTTGGATTATATTTATAACATGACTATATTTTAAATAATGATATTCTATGGTCCCTTTCATCTGTTCTATTCCTTTTGAATAGGGCATATCTTTTCAGGGCCATATTCTAGACCCAACTCCAATTTCAGAAAGTTTCAGTAATCTTAGTGAAGTTGACTAATGCAATGTTAAGTGAGAAAAATAAGGAGTACAACAAAAACAAGTAACTGTGAAAAACTTAAGAACTCAGGTTGGAAGTCTTCTTTAAAATTAAACTCTGAAAATTCAAGAACTCAGATCAATATAATAACTAAGCAGAATCCACAAATACCAGAATGGAAACATGCCCCTTACCTACTTCCTGAAAGATAGGTAATTGTGTCAGGGAACAGAATGAGACATATATTTTCTGGATATGGCCAAGATGGGAATTTGTTTTATTTGACTACGCATTATTTGTTATAAGGCCTTTCTTCTTCATTTTTTCGATACTAAGAGAAGGAAAAGAGGGAACTCTGATTTTCTTCACTAAAATTTTTTTAATAGGTTCAAGAAGTTCATTTTAATTGTACAAGAATATTCATAGCTGCACTCTTTGTGGTGGCAAAAAATTGGAAAATGAGGGGATGCCCTCCAATTGGGGAATGGCTGAACAAATTGTGGTATATGTTAGTGATGGAATACTATTGCGTTCAAAGGAATAATAAACTGGAGGAATTCTATGGGAACTGGAATGACCTCCAGGAATTGATGCAGAGCGAAAGGAGAAGAACCAGAACATTGTGCACAGAGACTGATACATTGTGGTACAATCGAATGTAATGGACTTCTCCATTAGTGGCAATGCAATGATCCCAGACAATTCTGAGGGACTTATGAGAAAGAACACTATCCACATTCAGAGTAAAAACTTGGAAGAAAAACAACTGTTTGATTACATGGGTTGAGGGGGATATGATTGGGGATGTAGACTCTACGTGAACATCCTAATGCAAACACCAACAACATGGAAATAGGTTTTGATCAAGGAATTGCATGTCAGCTATGGGAAGAGGATGCAGGAGAGAAGGGAGGGAAATAATATGATTCTTATAACCAAGGAATAATGTTCTAAATAAATGTGACTAAATAAATAATTTACAATGAAAAAAAATGTTTTTAAGTTCATTTTAATTAAAAATATATAAATCCATAATAAGTAATTAAGTAAATTCCTCAATACACATAGTTAGTTGAAATCCTCATCATTAAGGATAATTATAATGCTTTCTAGTTAAATGTCTCAGGGTCATAAATCATGGATTACATATACTATTAACTTATCTGTAGGGCGTAACAATTTATGAAGATCTTTATATACATTTTTTTCACTGGATTAGTTTTTTTATATTGTATATTTTTTCAAAATCCTTTTATTATCTTACAGATATCATCTGACTAAAACAGCATGAAACTTCTTAAGCTTGACTCAAACTAGAATACCAAAATATATTATAGTTCCTTGGGAAGTCGTATCTGTAAAAACTATTTTTTGGTTTGGAAGTATATAGTACTTCCTGAAGCCTTGGTATTAAATTAAAAATTCAAATACTTTAAATACTTTTTCCTTATAATCTTGTTTTATTTTTATTTGATTTTTTAAAATAAGGAACAACTTCATTTACATTATAAATAAAAGGTTTAAAGTAAAAAGGTAAAATGCTAATCTAGCTCCTATCCGATTTACTGAACATTGTTGAATAATATTTCTTAGTTTCCAGACTTTTTTGTTGTTGTTCAGTAATTCATGTTTTGAAGAAAATGTTCTTAAAAGTCAGTCTCAAAGAATTTTAAGATATTAGCTATTTGGGGCACCAAAAAAAAAAAATTATGCAAATAACAGGGAGAAAAATAAATATAATTGGTGGACACATTAAACAAATCTCACCCAAGAAACATTAGAAATAGGATACAGTTCTAATCTAAAGGCACAGGAATGTCAAATGATGAATAATACTAAATCGGTCTTAAAAGTGACAGAAGGAAATGTATTCACCTAAGTGTCAAATTTGAACCAACAGAATGGGATTTGACTTCAAAAACTTTCTTTTGACTTGCTGCTTTGCAAGCAATATCAATGGCTTGTGAAACAAAACTTTCTAAGGATTAAGAATGAATGATTCTGAATCTGCTTAATGTTGGTTTAATTCCTCTTGTATGGAGGAACAGCCAGGATTGTTTGGAATCTCCTGCAAAAGTAAAAATGGTTCACGTTTCTAAGGGGCTTCTGGTTTTTAAAAAGTACTGTCTCTATCCTATAAGGTTGAAGATATAAGTATTATTCCCAGTGAAAAGATTCAGAAACAGTAACTCAGAAAGATTAAGTGACCAAACCACAAATCTAAGAAGTTATCAGTGTTAAGAATCTCAGAAATGAGCAATCATCATAATTAGCTAATGGTCTCTGCTTTTTATGAACTGATTGTTTTTGGAAGAGAATGCCACAAATACTCTGGATTAAGAGAAAGCTAATGCTTGATTGTGTATATATGTTCATCACTGTGTCTTTGTAATAAAGCTGGCCTTTTTCTATCACTACCTGATAGAACCCCAATACCTAAAAAGTTTGTTGTTGTTTTTTAACCTGGGCTTGTGATTTTGTAGGTATAAAGAATTCTCTCTAGAGAAATGTCTACACCCATACATATCCAGAACAATTCTTCAAATTAAAGTCTTAAAGAGTAGCCTGATGTACTGATAAGTTATACAAATGTGTCCCAGAGTCCCAAGGCTCCTTATGACATGTGTATATGTCAAAGCTGAGACCTGAAGCCCATTCTTAATCCACTATACAATGCTACTTTAATGCTTGAAGTTATCTTAAGAAAAGCAAAAAGAAAGGAAACACTGGTACTAGTCCCATCCAAAAGGTAGCATAGGCAATCATATAAGATTGTATTAAAATTACTAAATTATCCCTTTGAAAAACTGAGTAAAGCTACTAGACACTGGCTATTTAGGCACTTGATACAACTTGAAGTAGTGCTCTGTTTCAGGTTAGCCCAATGGCTGCTTATATAATGTCAAAGATAACTCACATGAACTTTTGATACTTGTGAGTCATTCCACAGAAAAAGACCTAATTGGCTGTTAAAATTTTAAAACAATCAAAACCACAGCTGAGAGAGACAAAAACCACAACAAACCTTGAAATCCTGAGGAGGAAAAACCTCAACAGAACTATTCTTGTTGATGCCCATAATACAAATGCTAGACAAAAAAATTAGTGTACCTTTCTAGACGAAAGCAGCATGATATAATAAAAAACACCCTGGATTCAATCTAACAAAACAGGAAAAGTTACCTCAAGATTACAGCTTTTGGTCCAAATGTTTCATCATCAATAATATAAAAAAGTTCGGTCACAGCTGTTCATAGCAATAATGTATATAATTAGGGGAAAAATTGGGAAGAATCCCAATGTTTAATAGAGAAAAAATTAAAACTATGATAGCTAAATATAATGGAAAACTGTAATATTATACAAATAACTGTAAGGAACACAAAGAAAAAAAGTAGAATCGGAAGAATGAACATTCTCCATTGTGATGAGAGTCTGGCACTAGAGAAAAAGTGCCAGACTGAAGAGTATATGAAATTGATCACCTCGATAGGGGAGGGGCCCCAGGAAGTGGATTTCCTGAAGGGAGAAAAGCTTTGGCTGAGAGAACAGTGAGGGTCTCTCTATCTTGAGACATCGAAGAGAGAAGGTGGATAAAGACTTTCTCTTGAGGGTTATCCACTTTTCCTGCTGGTGACTGGAAATCTTTTCCCCCAACACTTCCCAATTGAAGGGACTTTCTGAAGAGAAACCTGAGCAGACTTTACCTCAGCTCCTGTTGCCCAGGGGTGAGGCTGCCAAAGCCCGAGTTCCCCCCCAACTGAAAGGAGGGAGGGGAAAGGGTTTAGATAAGAAACAGGGACCCCTTCTCCCCACTTTCCTTTTCCCATTCTTCCCCGCCCATTATTCCTTTTGTATTACCTGAGTGAGTTAACATTAAAAGTTATCTGTTCCCCAAGCTGAGTGTGAGTGAACAGATCAAGGGGAGACCAGAGTAGTAGAGGGAGGACAAGAGGGACAAGAGCGAATTGGAGAGAGCAGCTTTAGCTAAGGAGGGAAGGCAGAAGGGGGAAAATCTTCACACACACACCCCCTCTTTATACTTCAGGGTACAAGCCCTTCCCTGTAGACTACATCCCTTCTTTTTTTAAAACATTTTTTCCTTAAAAACACCATGACCCCAGAAGAGGAAAAGGTGAATGAGAATAAATAGTAAAGGAATTTTATAACTTAATGGGAAATGATTGAAAAATGATACTTTATAACTCAAAAGTAATTAATTTAAATTTATTAAGCAAGTTAAATTGGCTGTTGGTTATGGAAGTGATTCAATGTTAAACTATTAACAAAAACTTTTGTTTTTTAATGAAAAAGCACTGGACTAGATATTGCAATCTAATAAAATCCCCTAGATAACAGTTACGTCAAGTTCTATCTGCCACTATCTCATAATGGGAAATCAGGAGGGACGGTTAACATAGGATCAGGAAAGGGATATAAGTAGTCATCTAATCCAATCCCATTATGGATGACAGAACTGGGAACAGATAAAGAAAGAGAAAGGTGGCACAATTACAAGACAGAAGGAGATGTGACTGGTTAATTCAAGTAAAAAAGACTTGAGGATTTTAGGGAACTACAAGTTAGTAAAATGGCAGGCAAAAATCAACTGATATGATCTTATTCTAATCCTCCAAGTCCATGTTTCAGAAATTCATATATTCCCTCCAACAATGCAGATTGTATCAAATACAAGACTATTCCCTCTCCAAACTGGCACCTACTCCATTACTGTGTAACTCAAATGATCTACCCATAAAGACTCCATCACTGGGAGGTGGGGAAGAGCTTCCTTAAATTCTCATGATGTTGCTTGGTTAACATTGTGGAATGCAGGCTAGACAACCATATGACCAGATTATCTTTCTTTTTATACATTCCTTCAAAGGCACCTATTAAAAGGTCACTGACATTTCCCAAAGACAACTCTACTCTCCCTTCCTACAATCCTTTTAAACCCTTTTATAACCCATGGAAGATAAGGTATTCAGGTTTCAATAAAAAATTTAATATACAGAACAAGAAGTCATAGTTCTAGTGTACTTTGCTTTAGACCAGATATGGAAGATTATATCTAATTCTAGCCAACACATTTTTTAAAAGGCAATGACAAGAGGGCAGCTGGGTAGTTCAGTGGATCAAGAGCCAGGCCTAGAGATGGGAAATCCTAGGTTCAAATCTGGCCTTAGACACTTCCCAGCTGTGTGGCCCTGGACAAGTCACTTAACCCCCATTGCCTAGCCCTTACCACTCTTCTGCCTTGGAGCCAATACATAGTATTGATTCCAAGATGGAAGGTAAGGGTTTAAAAAAAAAAAAGAGGCAATCACAAACTAGAATATAACTAGCATAGGGTAACCAGGAGACTAAGGGGATGTAAAAATGTGCCACAGGAGAATTGGTTGAAGGTATAGGAGATGTTTGTTCAGAAGGAAAATAGAGGTGGTTATAATAGCTTTCTTCAAGCTGTCATGTGGAAAATAAAAAAAGATTTGTTTTACTTGGTCTACATTAGGTGAGAAATAGATCTGCGAGATTATCCCCCCCTCTTATGTCTCACCACTTCCAGTTCTTCCAATAACCAATTCTAGCACTAAAGAATTCATAGTTCTTGGAGAGAAGGAGGGGCATAAAATAGGAATGAAGTGGTAGGCAATGCCAGGCAGAAAGATGTAACAGAAAACACTGTATTGGGCTTGGGGAAGGGTAATTTTATTTTGTAGAACTCAAGTATATTATTTTTTTAACTATCTCAGTCTATAAGCTCATACTGAGTTTTCGATACAGTTTAAACACCCCAAGTCTTTTCCACAGGAGATCTCCTCCCACCTACTAAGCATATATCCCCAGAGTGTATAATTACTGATAGATTATATAAACTATTATTCTAGTAATTATGTGCCTAATAAAACTTACACACAAAACAATTTTAAAGGATGAGACCTAGAAGAAATATTATTTCCTACCCAGCTGATCTGGATGTCATGATCCCTATTCAACTGGATAAATTTAGTTCTAAATCTCACCTCCTCAGATAATTTCTGATTTCAGCTCAGGACTTCATTATGCCCCATAAGTCAGGTCTCCCCTTCTCCCTTCTTTCAGCTTTTTAAATGTTCAGTCTCCCCCATTAAACTGCCAGTTCCTTGAAGGTAGGGATGGCCTATGCCTTTCTTAGCACAATGCCAGGCTCATTGTAGGCCCTTAAATGTTTATCTCTAACTCTTTTTGATACTAGAATCATAAGGAACCACTGGAGTTTACTGAAGAAAGTAATCATATGGTCAGTCTTGCCAAAATCTAAAACTGACAGCCCCCTTCTATCCCCATATTGAGCTTTTAGAGCACTGCTTTCATTTGGCTTCCTTTCTAATTGTTTGACCACTTCTTACTACCCCTGTCCCTTGAAGGTGGGTGACTCCTATGAGTTCTGTCCTGAGCCAACTCTAATACACTTCTATCAACTCCCATGTGGTTAATCATCCTCTTTACAGAGATAACTCCTAAACTTAAATATCCAACTCTAATTTCTCTCCTGAATGTCCATTCCTTGTCAATTGTTTTCTGGACATTTCCATCTGGATATTCCATGGGCATCAATGAGTTTTACTTTGGTCATGATGAGTTTGTCTTCTAAACTTGATTCTTCTAATTTCCTTATTTATCCCAGCAGGTCATCATTTTTCTAGGCATTCATATTTGTATCTTAAGTCATCTTCAATTCTATTCACTTCCCCTCCCTGTTAAAAAAAAGTTGCCAGGTTTTTCTTATGAAAGCTGAATTGAAATCTCTTCAATCTTCTTTTCTATTTTTTGACCACCGTCTTGGTTCAGGCCTTTATCAAACTACAATAGCTTCCTAATGAATCTTTCAATTAGTCCAACTGGTCTTTTTTCCCTAGCTGTCCTCCCACATAGCTGCCAAAGTATGTAGAGGTCTGATCCTATCACCTTTCTACTCAAGAATCCTCTTCAGAATCCCTATTGCTTCTCAGAAATACAAACTTAAAAGTGACATTTAAATCCTCCTAGTCTGATTCTAGCCTACTCATCTGGATTTAATTTATATTTATATTTAATTTAATAATACTTGTTTTATTACACACACCGTGACCTAGCCAAACCAGACTACTTGCTATACCCCAGACTCAGAATTCTATCTCTCATTTGCTTGTCTTTTCAAAAAGGTTGTTCCACTTGACTAGAATATAATCCCTCTTCACCTCTACCTCTTGTCACTTCAAAGTTCCGTTTAGCTGCCATTTCCAATTGGAAGCGTTCTATGAAGCCCCCCACCCCAACCTTTAGCTGTTAGTATTCATAACTCCCTATAGTTATACTATTCTTAATTATGTGTATAAATGGTGCATCATCCCAGCAGAATTTAAGACAGAAGAGGAAAATAGGCAGAAAAAAGAGGAAACAGAAACATGGAACAAAACATGGGGAGAAAAGCTTACCTTTTACTCAGTGGCAGAAAAGGATGTCAGAAATACAGTTAAAGAAAAGGAAAAGCATAAAGATTGGGAAAATGTAGAAGACAAGAGTGGTAAAAAGTTTGACCATGTGTTAGTCCTTAAGATTTCCTTGGATGGATAAAAGTGAAAGAAAAAATTACTATGTGTGAATTTATCTTAATGACAGATACTTCAACTAAAGAGGAGGAAGGTTAACATTATTTCAGTAAAAAAAGAGAATAAAGTAATGGGGGGAAATTTTTTTTAAATTCTTATCTTCTGCCTTGTAACCAATACTAAGTAATGGTTCCAAGAAGATCATCAGTAAGGGCTAGGCAATGGGGATTAGGTGACTTGTCTTGGGTCACACATCTAGAAGTATTGAGGCTATATTTGAACCCAGGACCTCCCATCTCTAGGCCCAGCTCTATCCACTAAACCACGTAACTGCCCCAAGTAGTAGAGAAATTTAAAGCATTTAAACTTTCCTAAGCAAGTAGTTTAAAGGCAGCAAGAAGATGGTTTTGACCCATCTATAAATAGTGTCCATTAATACTTCCTCCTTGGTCTTTTTAATTTATGTACTGAATTGCTGTTTATCGTTCAGTTATTTTAGTCATGTATGACTTTTTATAACCACATTTTTGAGGGCAAAGGGCAGAGAAATTGGAGTAGTTTGCTTATGAGGAAACTTGGGAAAACAGGATTAAGTGATCTGCCCATGGTCACACAGCTAGTGTCTGAGGCCAGATCTGAACTCATGAAGATGATTCCTTATTCCAAGCTCAGTGCTCTATTCACTGTGCCACCTTGCTGCCCCAAATACTGAATAGGATACAATATTGAAACTTGTTATACCTTATATGGACCAATTAATCTTCTTTTTATGTCCAGTCTATAGCCTCTGGATTGTTCAGCATCACCCATGTCAGTCACACGTAACCGGAGGATTTCATAAACTCGCCTAGCATGTTGCTAAAAAATTAAATAAAAGAAAAGGCAGTAAAAATTCCTTTAAATTCTTGACACTTATTCAAAAGACAACAAAAAGTAACACATGTCTTTAAGGATTTATCATCTAATTTTAAAAATTAATTCTGCTCTTAAAGAAACTTCATCTTTCTTCTTCCATTTCAGTTCTAACAAAGTCATATTAGAATGGAAACAATATGAAAAGTTAGAATTAGGTAGTTAATGCTTTAAGCAAACCAAAACAACCAAAAACACTTCCAACTTCATGTAAACAAAATTAAAGTACTTGAAAAGTTGTGGTTTATATACCAGGTGCTTATTACAAATAATTCTTTTCATTAAAGCACACCCCTCCTGACTTCAATTTTTGACACTATGTTCAGGGACTTATTTAAAAGCAATAAAAATGAGCTAAAAAAAAAAAGGCATTCACAATGGAGTGCCAAGTTATTCTTAACTATTGAGATTTTGTTCTCCCCTCATTTTGCTATCATTTTTTTAAAATGTAGGATTTTTAGGCAATGAAATAAATGTCTAGCTCCTAGGACAGTCCAGAATATTTTTGTACAAATTATAATAGTGTTTCCTAGGAAGTATACTACATTGCAGACTATAATTCTTATAAGTTATGTTGGGTATAAAATGACCAGTGTATGTTTCAAAGTAGAATCAGAACATTCTCCTTGACAAGATAACATTCCTCAAGGTAATGCCACACAACTGCCCCCATCCCAAGTCTACTGCTATAAATGCTTTCAATAGTTTTTCACTTTAAATAGCTGAAAAAAATGGTCAATTTATTTTGAAAATGACATTAAAAATTACCAAAATTTTAAAAAGAAAACTACTTGATGGTATTATTTTCCACTACCAAAATGTTTAGGATCATTTTTGATAAAGGGAAATACTTTCTCTTTAAAAATTAACACAGTAAGGGGGCAGCTGGGTGGCTCAGGGGATTGAGAGCCAGGCCTAGAGACAGGAGGTCCTAGGTTCAAATTTGACCTCAGACTCTTCCCAGCTGTGTGACCCTGGGCAAGTCACTTGACCCCCATTGCCTAGCCCTTACCATTCTTCTGCCTTGGAGCCAATACACAGTATTGACTCCAAGACGGAAGGAAAGGGTTTAAAAAAAAAATTAACACAGTAAATATCTATATATGTAACAAGGCTTTTCAGTTACTCTCATTTTGTGGTCAATTATGCTGGCAATGATGGAATAGAAGGCCAACCAATTTGGAGGAAAATCCTTTGTAATGTCTAGGAAGCAAGTCCTGAACTATTAAGAGGAAAGAATGTTTTATATAACTAGCCCAATTTAGGCTTCAGTTTATTAATAAGGATTTATTTAACAACAGATCATTTTGGACAATGATAGCAAAAAAAGGAATATGTTACTAAAAATGCTGTAAGAATCCATATTAAGTAAAATACCAGTATTTACTGAATGCCAGCTTCCTTTCTAACACTATTAAAATTCCTTATTGTCAAACTTAACATATTATAGCACATCTAATTCCTCTTCTCTAGTCCCATATTTCACCTAACTTTCTAGGTTCTCCTGAATTATTCTGGAAGCTCCATCTTGCCAAAGATCTTTCTTGCTTAATTTCAACAGATGAACAATATGTGCCTCTTCTCAATGTGTATATAAGCAGAACCATTTTTCTTCTTTGTTTGGTTACTTTACTTAAGGGTCTTGACAGGACCAATCCAGTTAATAAGCTAACACCTCTATATAGACTGAAAAGCAGAGTCTAAAGACCAGGAGCAAAATTTCTAGTTAACTGGTTGTATCTGACCAATCTTTCCAACTAAAATGTCCTTGTGTCATAAGCTAATAAAAAATTTTAAAATTAAAAAAAAAAATCCAGAAATGCTAAGCTTCTCAAATCTGCAAAATGAAAATAACTAATAAAATGTCTAATTGAATTACCCATTATCAATATATTTGTCATTGGAAAAAAAACCTAATCACATTCAACTATTCTCTCACATTAATTATGGACTCCAAAAGATTCAGAAAATTGAAAATACATTAGAGGTGCAACTATTAAGTTAGATATTTGTATTTGTATATTTTAATGCAAATCTGTAATAAATTATCCCTTATTTTCTTACGCAGTAATTGCCTTCTCAGATCCTTAACAGCTAATTCTTCATTCCTTCCAATGCCAAGATCCTTTAAATAGTTAAACACTGAATTAAAAAGGGTTTTAATTTTCTAAGTTTGTGTACTCAAAGGTTTCTAGACTGTTTTATGGTGTATTCCCTACCCCCCCACCCTCAGTCATACAAAATGGGAAATTCACTGATTGATATCTGATCAACAAGATTCCTAAAAAAAAGTTTTCTTCTATAGGACAAAAATCAACACTTTAAAACAAGGATGAAAGGAAGAAAAAAAAACAAAACCTAGCTAGTTCCCATGCTACATCATCATTGTTCATTTCTACACTAATTTATTCATTCCTAAAATGTTAACTTTGCTTTCATATTGATGAAGACTAAAAATTATTCTCATTAAAGTGTCAAGCCTAAACCAAATTTAAATAAGTTAGCTATTTTAAAACAGAAGAAAAATAATTAGGAAATCATGGGGACAAAAATAAAAAAATTTTTGAGCATGGTCTTACATGCATTTCTTAAATATTTGCATGCTTCTATGAATGATAAAGGCATGACACCATTATGCTTTATGAACTAGTATTCATAACCACTGCCATAAGGAAAGTGTGTGAAGGCTATGTTGTTGCTTTTGGATTTTTCTGGACAATGACCATGTTGGTACTGGGTAGAATTTAAATGATCTTTTTCTTTAGTAGTTTAGAAAGTAATTGTGAGGTATATCAGTATCTCTTGAAAGGGACAAAGAATTTTGAAGTACATATTTTAAAGTACAAAGGAGCTTTCTAGTTTTTGCTCCAAAATCCTTCACATAAAATGCTGTACTACATTAACAGAATCTCTTAGAACACTCTTCCTCACTTTTCATAGCTGTATGCAATACTGAAAAGTGGTTTACACTATAATTGCTGAAGTATGGGCCAGTTTCTGACAACAATGCCGTGATCAAATGTTATATATTTCAATGTTTTGTTATATATTTATCATTACTTAAATACAAAATATTTTGTTATAAAACTCAAAACTATTTTGTCTGTTATTATTTAAAATACCTTATTTATTTTGAGCTTCTGTTGTGCCTCTGTCACCATATCTTGACTGAATCCTTGCATTAACTTGTCTGGTGAAAAGCAAGGCAGATCTTGGCAAAGCTTCACAAGTACAAAATCTCTTAGTTTCACATAGTTTTCAGATGGATCTTCAGCTAAGGAAATAAAGTAAAATACGGCAATACAAGCATTCAAAATCATTTCTTTTTATTTTGAAAGATGAGTACATAGTTTAGTTTAAAGGTTCATAAGAATATATAAAGGGCATAGTGTAACTTTTAAAAATCCTTCTTACAAACTACAACTGTGCTTAAGCAGCAAAATTTCCCATCTAAGCCAAATATTAAAAATGAAATCTTTACAAATCTATGTAATACTTATGGACCTAAGTTTTAGTCTTTTAAAATACTCCCTTATGTCACACTGCTGTCACAAGCAGTCTTGATTTTCATACTCAATAGACTAAAAACATAAAAGTCACACCACCAAACAGAAAGACATAGAACAGTCATTTCAGAGGCTCACTAATACATGCCAAGTTAAGTCAATTTAAAATTCTCTAATGCATGTAGGAAGAAAATTGGTTTACTTTTGTTTGATCTCATACTGCAGATCTACTTCTGACTACATTTACAATACAAAAACTATCAGAAAAATTATCAAATTAAAAAAAACGAACTGTTCTATTCAGCATAGGAAAACAATTTTTTAAAGATGACAAAGTAATGACATAATAGCACAGGAAAAATTGTATTATATTGGAATGTGAGTATTGACCACATGGAAAACATATTTCCTCCAGTTTGGTGGCTAGCACACATCTGGCATTCAGCTTAATAATATATTCACATCAAAAATTTTCTATGCTAAAAGAATATAACATGAAAATCTTCAAATTTTCTTTCCAACACAAATATCTAACGCATCAAAATATTAACTCTATATCTCTAATTCACATAATTACTGATTCATATATTATTAGTTACACCTTCCTAGTATTCTGCAAACTAGCAATGTAAACACTGAAACTTTCTGTATCACTCCACCTCCTTCTCTTTACCCAAACTAATAAAGGCCCACAAACTATTCATCCCATCAATGTTGTTTATTTATCATACTTAGCACTATTTTAAAGAAATATTTTACTTTTTTGTTTCTTAGTTCTAAAGAACAGAATGAAAGGTATTTTTCAAATGTGCTGCTATAATCAGCACTCATGTCTAAAATATTTTTCTATTAGTCAAACTAAAGTCTTGTGAGTCTGAACCAATAGTCAAAGAAAAAGGATAGAATTCTGATCATGTAATCAGATGCTAGAAAACAACTTATGTCAACATACTATTTGTCACCAGCATTTGAGGTTTTTATTTTTTACTTTATTTATTTTATTTTATTTATACTACCATAAAAACTTTTAAAGGTATAGGAATTGGGGCTCTAAATTAGGGAGGGAATAAAAACAAATAGCAATTTCAGCAGAAGTTGCCTTGAGTGTCAAGTTAATTACTTGAACTTCAACATCAAGTTATGCAAATTCTAAGAGTTTATAAAAAACCATGTATATGTATATAACATGTATAGCCAAAGAAAATTACTAAAAGGCATATATACTTAAATGCTTGGGTTTCCTTCTTTTTTTTTGTGCTTCACTTATAATGATATGCTTTTTAATCATTCCCTTTAAGTTTTACATTTCTTTTACTTGAATCTAGATACTAGAGCACTTATTCTAATATCACCTTCCAGCTCACATTCTTTTTTGCCATATTTACTGACAAGATATCATCTACCACCTTCAAAGAACTATAAAGATCTGTGATGCTTGAAATTCTAAAAAGTTTTTTATTCTTAATCCTGTCTCTCCTCCCTCTACATGCTACCACTTCTGGATTTCAGGGAGTACACAGTTCCTTTAAGGTCATCTGTGTAATAAGTGTTTGTAGACTGCCTGCTTTAGAAGATAGTGGACAAGGACCATATGATGTTAATTTAAACTTTTAGAGGAGTTGATAAAAGAAGATCTGAAACATAGGCATGCAGTAAGTTATCTCGAGAAAAAGAGAATTCAAATTCCATTACAGGCATGATGAATATAGCAAAGTCAAAGGCAGTATCAGAAACAAAAGTGACTTAAAACATTTTTCAGCATTTCTCAAAGGAACATTTCAAAACTGTCAAGATAAGTCTTTTTTTATTTTCTTACAGGAAATAAACATGAAAGAATGCTATGGCCAAGCACAGAAAACCCATTAGTAAAGCAGCCTGGTTCATGAAAGTGAAATGAGGCTGTCAGCTAGTCTATAGGCAACAATTAGCAGCTAAAAGAAAATTTGCATTTGCTCACCATGGATTCAATCCACTAACAACTAAGCCTTTCCCATAAATACACCAATGAACTCTAATGAAGAATGATAACTTCAGATAGGAAATAAATAACTACCAAAATATTTGCTCCAAATGAGGGGGGTAGGGGGAAGGAAAGTTTTTCTAAGATTGCTTGCATATGCTATATATCTTATTTTAAAATGTAAATACTGACTCAAGACCCAGCCGTATCAACATCAAATATTTTGTCTATTGCCAGTGAAGTTCTAAAAACTCAAATGGAAAAAAGCAAATTAAGACTAAATGAAACAAACTTAAAAAGTGTATTTATCCAAAAGGAAATCTGATGTAAGAACAACTAATAATAATTCAATAGGTGTCTCATAATAACATGGACCATGTCTAAAATATTTGTATTAATCAAAATTATAAACGTCAAAACTAAAAAGTATGTCATATTCTCTACTTCAATTTTCATACAATTGAAAGGTCACCTTAAATTATGCAAATAATCACTACCATTTAGCTTAAAATAAGCCCTCATGGGCTGTTTATATTTCAAATATGGCTCAAAAAGGGCCATACTGCCTCTCAAATTTTCAAAAATTCTATAACTAAGGGTGAAAGTGTTAGCCTTAGTGAATTTGCAGTACCTCCTGACCCCAACAATTTGGCATGTCTCCTTTTATCAATTGCTTTAGTGCCAAAGAGATAAGCAATATATTAATAATGAAACGTGCTAAAATACAGATTTTTCCAAGGTTCATCAGGATATGCATTAGAGGACAGGGTCAAAGTTTGAATTTTTACAAGTTAAAAACTATAACACTTAACAATATAAGTGCTCAGTTATAATAAAAAAAAAAGCCTCTTCTTAATGAAATAAGAGATAGGAAAATGATATATTAGAAAGGGGAAACAAGATGAAAGCACAAATTAACCAAGCATAAAAAATTTAAATGTAGTATTCTAAAATGCTCTAAAATAAGTTCTTGAACAATAAGGGATTTCTAAAGGACAAATATATTTACATGATGTTAACTTTTATTCTCACATCAAATTTTATTCCTATCACCAATTTACATTTCAAAATTAGAAAAGACACAACCAATCATTTCATAGAAGTATTTCTATCTCTAAAAATGCCTGCCTAACTCTAGAGGTATAGTGGATATTCATCAAAAGAGAATATGTAAATATATATCCTTAAAATAAAGATACTACACTCTACAAAGTACTTTTATATTATTTTTATTCTAACATGGGTAATCAGATATAATGCAAAAAGTTATTTTCTAGAAAGAAGATAACCTTAAAGTCACTAAGAGCAAATTTTATTTAATATGACAATATAAAATTAGAACAGATCTTGACACAGATTGAGACCCAGAATCCTCTAGTGTTCAGCGAGATCTCTTTTTGGTGAGTCAAGCAGCTCAAAACTGCTTCAGATCAATTAAATCCAACCACCATAAGGAAATCAGAAGGATAGCTAACCATTTACAACTCAAATGCAGCAAATTATTATAGTTTATACATCAATTCTAGACTGAATTCTCACCTTGCAAACATATCTAACTTTCCAATTTTCATTAATTCTTTACCTGTGTTCTAATTTTGAATCCTATCTTAGCTACAATGACAGCAAGATAAAATGAGTATGTTTTCTTAAAGATCATTCAAAAATGGCAATTCTGAGTTTCTTTCAGATCAATTTTAAGTTAACTTACTTTATGTTAAAAGTAAGTTCATCTTATATGCTAAGGCTTTCCTGAAAATAAAATCCTAGAACACAATTACAAAAATGAAAGGGTTTGACTTAATTTTCATAGTTCCTCTTAGTTGTAAAATCTATTGTCCTCTATTTGTGAAAATGAACAGTTAATGGCCATGGCCAAGTAATTCATCACTTAGTGAGCAGCATCTAGAAAATAATTTCTTTGGCAAGAACTTCATAAACTGCAGAAAAAAAGTGTAAAGTTGCATCATTTTACTTTTGGTTAATTTACTCATATTCCTTCAATCTGTTCTTGCTCTTTAGTATTCATATAGTAATAGTGCTTGAATAGAAGAATCCAACAGATGAAATCACAGATTAAAGTCAAATATTTCTTTCATTACCTCTGTTAGTCATAGTATTCTGTGGATAACTAATAGATTGATGTTCATATCATAAAGTAGCACTACAGTTCTCTCATTCTACTCTTTTTCTTCTGAGGTGACTTTATATTTTCCTCAAATTTGTAACATGAAGAAAGGGAAATGAAACACTCATAAAAGTTACCAATTATCTACAAACCTATTAAATTTGTATCACATTCAAAATAATCCTTCCTTCATGGTTTCAACAAAGGAGGAAGTACATAAAAATAGGTATTAAAAAACTCAACTTTTTTGAATAGCCTGACCAAATAAAAAGTTTGATGAACTGTGAACTTGGAAAATCCTTTCTATTAAAACACCATGTTAAAAAGATACAGCCACTGCCCCATAGCAGCTTACAATCTAAAATGCCCTACACCAGATATTGTACCAGCTGAAGGTTAAGTCTCAATTAAATTGTGACAGACATAATGCAAAATTTAGACACTTTGTAGAGATTTTCCAGTAACTTAAATTTGAAGAACAAAGATATTTACCTACCTGTAATATCAAGAACAATAGGAGAAGATATATAATATCTATGAACAGTTTCAAAAAGTTGGGCACCATGGCCTTCACCTTGAAATGGAGGCAATATCAACATCTGGCTGTAATACAGAGAGAAATCATTTTAAAATTAAAACAATAACCAGACAATCCATTTAAAATCTGAAATCCATTATATATTATGAACAACTTTTAAAGTAACAAAATCATGGAAACTTTATCTTCAAAAAATGTTAAAATTACAAAGATAATCAAAACATCTTCCCCACTGTTTCAAAGGGCACAATGAAATAAATCAGTACATACCCACTGGATAATGGTGATTTTTTTTAAACAAATCAACACCATTATAACAAGTATTGGAAACTTCAGCAGTTCCCTCTTCTGAAATAAAAGACAAGGCACGTGTTACACTGCCAATTACCTTACACGTGGCCGGGTTTTGTCTGGGTACACATAGTAATTATAGACTGTCATGTAGCCTACGGTCGCAAAGAGCGTAGCTCCATCCTTATTATACTTCTCAAATCTGCAGATAAAACAGAAAGCCAAGCAGGTCAATTACAGTCGCGCTCCCATGCAGTGTCCATTTTCTTTTCCATTCTCTGACTGAATTTTCAGTGTCAGCAAGCTACTCTGTGAGGGCCCAATGGATACACCTGCTATGTTCTGAATGTACAATTCACTTAATTGGTGTGCAGCAACTTGGATAAATCAGACCTCTTTACATCACTTCAGTGCACTTGCCTATTATAAAGATGAATAGGTGGCAAGTAAAAGAAAACACAGGCAAAGCTCATTTTACTGTTTAAGCCTACATTCAGGGCTCTAACGGACAACAGCATTTAATTCAGCTCTATTCTCAAGATCTCCCAAAGCATAATGAAGGAAAACTCAAGCCTGATAAACAATAGTTTTTCTTTCCTGGGAAAAATATCATTATACTGTCCCAATAATTGGCCCGCCACAATTAAAATGCAGGCTTTGTGGAGGTAATAAGGTCTACTGTTGCTTTAGAACTGTACTTACACTAGAAAGTAGTTCCATCTTTCATCATCCACGTCAATAAAGCTAGCAGTTTCAATAAACCACATCAAAAAGGTCTGAAGCCTTTCATGATATTCTCGAAAGCCTGTACATGTCATGTCAGCCTAGGGAAAAAGCCAAGAAAAGTCAGGTGAAACTCCTCACAGAGGTAAGTGAAAGTCTGTAGAACACAAAACTGTCCTGTGGGAAAATGTCTGGGAGCAGAATGCTCTGATTAAGATGTGTATACACACATACCCCCATCCACCCACCCACACTCTGAAAAGAGAACTTTTTTTTAATGTTAAGAGCTATATTCTTTAGTCAGGAAAGATTACCAAAAATAAACTAAATGCTGGATGCAGCCATCAGCAAACAAAATAAGTCTCAATTTAAACTAAAGAAATATCTAGTTTTCTTCTTACCTTGTATATTTCATAGGTAATATTTTCTCCTGCTTCTTTATTGTGAACTGAGTATGTATGGAGTAATGTGCCAAAGGGCTTAAAATTAACTTCCTTTTCCAACAATGAAACAAAATCATCTGTGTTTGTATAAAATCCTGGAGGAATGATTTCTCTAATTTTGCTCTCAACATCATCTGCCTAAGGATTGGACATTAAAGAGGAAGGGAAAAAAATTAAAATCAACATTTGTCCTTAATATTTAGCTAAAAATATTAGAAAGCTTTAAGACATAAATAGGACTCACAAAACCATGTAACTTCAGCTCAAAATTATAATACATAATTAAAAGAAAAACTATAAACTTGCAGTGAATTGAGATCATTATGTATAAGATTATCTAGTCACATCTAAAACCACACCAATTTTGTTAAACTGGTCTCAAGTAAGCACAGATACACTATAATTTAATAAAAGGCAGTCAGACAGCCACTGTATTTTTCCTAGTTTGGCAGCTGTAAACATGATCTATGCTGACTATATTCCTGGAAAAACGTTGAAGTTAATCAATTTTAAAAGTTTGGAAATTGTGTGACATAGGAAGAAACCAACATGCTCATCTATTCAAGAAAATGTTGCCTTCATCAGGGGGATAAAGCTAATGACTAGGCAAATGAATAAGAATCCCACAATAAAGAAGGGGGCAGTTCTCAACTCCCCCATTCATAAAAAAAATGGTTTTTTTTTTAAAGATTTAATAACAAGAGATTTCTGACAAAGTTTTAAAATATCCATCAGCATTTTGGAACTACATACGCCAACAAAATAGAATTATGTACAAAGATATTCATATAGTTTAGTCGTGATTTCTATAGACTTCAATTTATGGAAGAAGAAAAAAAGGCAAGTCTTAACAAAATTAAATTCAGAGATTAAAATTACACTTGTTAAACAAGTCTGGTAAATGTTCAGACTATCAGCTGAGCAGACTTCATAATCCTTTTCAAAACCCCAAAAGACCACTTGATTGAATACATTTACTACTTCTCTTTAACCATGAATATTTGATGAAGTCTCACAATAAAGTATTACTGCTTCTCACCAGGCAATAAAACTTAATGAATTGGTCTCAACTTAACAAAACCTTACCCCTCAATACAGTCCCTAAAAGCCTGACATTACATTCAACAAAATGAGCTTGCATTCTATTCAAACTTTTTTCTGAACAATGAGGCCAGGTTTTTACTTAATGGAGTTTGCCGTGAGTTCAGCTGTAATGTTTGTATTGTATCTATTTCCACAAGGACTGACACAAGAACACTTTGTGTTAACTTACTAAGCAGCTCTTTCACACCGTTTACATGCATGATGGGTATTAGTTCTAAACCAAGACCCTTGCTACTTAGCATTCAAAACAGGGAAATTAAGATGCTTAGGACAAAATACACTACAAAAGGCTAATACAACATGCTACTAATTCCTGTCCTTTCAACCATCTTTAACTAAGTAGAAGCAATGCACCTGCAGATGAATAGCACTTTATCATCATTCAGTTACAATTTTAGGATAGAGAACCACGGATGGAGTTTATCACAAACAAGTTGTATTCTCAATGCTTTGGTACCATCAACATTTATATTTAAATTGTTTTCTATCTGTAAAAAAGAACTAAACTGTTAGAATATAGTTCTACAATACTTTGCCCCTGAGCTTACTTTTAACACGTACGTAGTGTCTCTGCATCTGATTCATCTTCAAGATAAAAGAGCTGAATTACCAGAACTCTTTTTTGTTACTATCTAAACAAGATTTGATAAATATTTCTCTCTGAAACTACAGGCTAATCTGAACAACAGAATAGTAAAGAACAAATTAGGGATTCTTTTTTTATACTATTAATGCAATTTAAATAACAAGATTATTATAAAGGAGAATAACTTAATTTTTCATAAGCTTATTTTCTGGTGATTCAAATAAAAGGTACTCCTAATTAATAATTTCAAGTTGGGATTTGAAATAGTTAAAGCTGTACATCTATAAAGTTCCCAACTTGAATAATTTTTTTTTAAATCAGCTTTAAGATTTTGCAAGTTGCTTAAGATTTTGTTTTGCATTACTCTCAAAAATTCCCCTGAAATATTTACCATCTTCTATACAGAACAAAAAGTGTAATCAGTTTACACCTTTGTAACAATTCTCTTAATCTCTTAAAATATTTCATAGTTGATAATCCTGTCTTCATTCCAATAAAACAGCTGCAAAAATCACCTGGTTATGCTGGTGTTGGAAGGACATAGCAATATCAACTTTTTAGTCCAACAAAGCTTTTTAAGCTCAAGGACTTAACCTTCAAGATAACAGATTATACATTTAAAAAATATGATAAATGACATCAATTAACATGAAAGATAACCAGATAAAAAGCTTTAACTCAAACACTAAATTTTAATCTTTAAAATGGTAAGAATGAAAAGGAAGGTACAATGAGCAAAGGTTAAATATTCTAGAAGCATTAATTTCCATTCTCTAAAAAGATGAACTACAATGCATTTTTATCTTATTTATACCATGAAATTCATTGTTTAAAAAACTAAATTCACATTCCCTCCCCAAGAGCTATAGAACAAATTTGAAGACCAACTGACTAGGATTTTAATGTCTACTGAGTTTTCTGGAAGGAAAAAACACGCATTTTTTAACGATGTGACTTATAATACATCATATCAGAATATACAAAAATTTATCTTCTAGTTAACTGAATTTGATACAAAGGGTTAAGTCAAGACCATCTTTTTGTTTCAAGTTCATAAAGCATTTCATTAAGATATATGCTTAGTTTCCATGTTACAAAATGGAATATGTTGAAGAAAATTCACTCATTAGAATTTACATTCTAAATCTGTTTTGCTTACACAATTCTATAGATTGAAGGGGTAATAGTCCCATCTTCTTTAAGAATTAAGACCCCTAAGTCATAAAGACTCATTTCCCTGAGTTTAAATCTGACCTTAGACACTTACTAGCTACATGATCCTGGGTAAGTCACTTACCCCAATTTGCTTCAGTTTCTTCATCTAGATAATTAGCTGGAGAAGGAAATGGAAAACCACTCTAGTATATTTGTCAAAAATAATAATAATGATAATAATAATAATAACAACAACAAAAACCCCTCAAGAAAAGTCAGACACAACTAAGCAACAATAAAATCATCTCTTTGATAATAAGAAAAAAAAAAGAATTAAGACCTCTGGCTCAATATAAAAATGCAATGGAATCTGACAAGATTAGCATCTTCTCACTGACAGTATGGAATAATGGAAGTAGTGCTGAACTTGGAGAACCAGATACCCTATATTGAATTATCAGCTCTTTCACTTGCTACATGGTGATTGTGGGCAAGTCATTTCATTGGTCTGACCTTAACCCATATGTGTAATGAGATCACTGAACTAAGTGGCCTTTAAAAAAGCCCTCTTTCTAGCTCTAGAGCTAAGATTTTATACTAGAGGAAAAACATGGCAGTTAAAAACTACAAATTTAATGTTTAAAATGAATTTATATCTATCTGCTTAATTCCAATTCCTATATGCATTAAAAAGTAACAACTAATGCTATAAAACCTCCAACAATTTATTCAAACTGCATATTTTGTTAGAGGTAAATAAAGAACAAAATGACAATACTTGGTACATATGGATTTACAGACCTCTGTACAGCTTCTGAGTTGGAAATCACTGACCCAGAATACATTCTTGAAAAGGGTTTTTTGTATTTGCCTTTTTGGGGATAAACAAAAACCTCTCCTTCAGACTTGGTTTCCTAACATTTGGGTTCTCTTAAAAGTTACACAAGGGGGTGGGGGGTGAAATTGTCTTGATTTTTTGGATTATGGTTAATGTTTTAGAGTAAATGCTTTAAATACAACTAACATTCCATTATTTTACTTAATATAGTATAAAATGTACACATAAAAACAATAGGGATTTTAATTCATTACTATGTTAAAAAACAGCAATATTAGGATCTAGTGGTGATGTAGTAGAAAGTAAATCCACTAGATCTGAAGTCATAAGTACTGGTTTAAATTTTAGTTATCTCACTTAAGTTCAGTGATCAAATAATTTTATCCTTCTAGGCTCTGGTTTCCTCATTTATAAAATGTGATTAGATGTTAATATTAGATTAGATGTCCTCAGGGCCCTTTCAAATCTAAATTCTACAATTCTTTAATATTTATGTGATCATGAATATAAATCAGTTTCTGACATGAATTATTTTGTTAATATAAGACTTTACGATATTATTTGTCTTAACGAAAGTAGCACATCTAGCTCTAATTCTTGCTAGTTACTTTTATAGTCAATAAGAAGAAAAACATAGTAGAGGCTTCCTGAAGTTTTACACTTGATTGAAATGGAAACATGACCAAAAACTTTTTTAAAAAATCTATTTTATTAAAAAAACATTCATAAATAGCTAATTTGCCATCTTGTTTATATTAGAAATAATTGATTTTTTAATTATACAAGCAAAAAGAAATCTCAAACTAGTTGAACCTCAAAAACTTTTTTAAAATTAGTTTTGTGTTATATTTGACTTACAGTGAATTTGTACTCTTTGCTTCACTAAATTCCAAGGCAAAAATTTTGAAAAAATTAAGGATATTTTACAATGAAAAATTTAACATAAACACAATACTTATGAAGTATCACTGTCATACCTTATTCAAAAGCTAAAATTTCATTATTGAAAACATAATACTATCTTCTCTAAAAGAGCAGTTAAGTTAAAAAATAATTTTATCAAGTACAAGACTCATCTTCCTTATAACAAAATACTATGTGTGCTTGATCTGTAGCATTTTGTTCTGTATTAGAGCCTCCTCTCAAATTTAATCCATGTTAATGGGAGACAGGGACAATAATATAACAAATTTATGCATAATATAACTCCCATTTTTAGCCATTTAATTTCAACTTCTTCCACTAAACCTTTTACCAGAACTTAGCAATTAGCAAAAATGATTGATTTGAGTTTCTCCTCTCATCTTTGTCCATGCTCAGCAACAACACTAAATAAGCAGTGATCTTATCATAAGGTGGGCAGGGCAGCAGGACATGAATGGATGGTCACATATAATTCACCAAAAAAAAAAAAGGGGGGGTGGGTGGGGGGGTGACACAAAGTTTCTGAATAATCAAGAGTTAACTATATTGAAAAGGCAAATCTCAAAAGGAAGAAAAGCTATAATTAACTATTTAAAGAATTAAAACAACTCTGAAGTTCCACCTATCAACTATCAAAGACCATATATAGGAGAGAAAAATGACAAATGTAGGAAGGGCTACAGGAAACAGTCACACTAAAACAGCTGTTACTTGGTTCAATTTTTCTAGAAAGCAATTTCAAACTATGTTCAAAAGTCATTAAACTCTGCAAACATATCCTTTTACTACTAGGAATGCCTAGGCCTATACACAGAAAACTCAAAAAAGGAAGAAAAGTGCTCTTATTTTAAAAAATACTTATGGCAATCCTTTTTGTTAAATAGCAAAGAACTGGAAATTAAGGAGGTATCTAACTGATTAGGGAAAAACTGAAAAAATCATGGTATTTGAATGTAAGAGGTTACTGTATGCCATAAAAAATTATGAAAAGGACTATTAGAGAAACCAAGGAAGAATTTTATGAATTTCTATTCAAAGACTGAAGCAAAATGAATCAGAACATTTTATACAAGGACATTTACTAACCATAACCTCAGATGACTAAATGCACAAATCATTCTACTCACATCTTCACAGAGAGGTAATGGATTCAAGATGAAGGATTTTTTAATTTAGACAATATGAAAATTTGTTTTCTTAACTGTCTACTTGTTTAAAATAATTTTTTCTTATTTTTTTCCTAGTAGAGGAAGAAGATGGAAGAGAAGATATTCCTAAAGTTTTTCCCTCCATCTCTTCCCCCCAAAAGAAAAAAGGCTATGAACAAAAGGAAGACTAGAAGAAAACACAAACATGACTGTTTTGAAAATTATCGGTTGGATGTGGATTTATCATCTGCTTAAAAGAAAAAGCAAGCTATATATAATAAAGATTTGTAGTTTCACATACAATCCTTTTTCTATTTTAATGTTAATTTATTTGGTGTTTAAATTTTTAAAAACTGTTTAAAACTGATTTGTTATGTGGCAAATTGGGACATTAATGCATTGCTAGTGGAGTTGTGTGAATTGATCCAACCTTTCTGGAAGGCAATTTGGAACTATGCCCAAAGGGCACTAAAAGACTGTCTGCCCTTTGATCCAGCCATAGCACTGCTGGGTTTGTACCCCAAAGATATAATAAGGAAAAAGACTTGTACAAGAATATTCATAACTGCACTCTTTGTGGTGGCAAAAAATTGGAAAATGAGGGGATGCCCTTCAATTGGGGAATAGCTGAACAAATTGTGGTATATGCTGGTGATGGAATACTATTGTGCTCAAAGGAATAATAAAGTGGAGAAACTCCATGGGAACTGGACCGACCTCCAGGAATGATGCAGAGTGAGAGGAGCAGAACCAGGAGAACATTATATACAGAGATTGATACACTATGGTACAATCAAATGTAATGGACTTCTCCATTAGTAGCAGTGCAGTGATTCAGAACACTTCAGAGGGATTTACGAGAAAGAATACCATCCACGTTCAGAGGAAAAACTGTGGGAGTAGAAACACAGAAGAAAAACTGCTTGATTACATGGTTCGATGGGGATATGATTGGGGATATAGATTCTAAAGGATCATCCTAGTGCAAACATCAACAACATGGAAATGGGTTTTGATCAAGGACACATTAAAACCCATTGGAATTGCACGTTGGCTAAGGGAAGGTGTAGGGGGAGGGAAAGAATATGACTCTTTTAACCAAGAGAAAATGTTCTAAACTGACGAATTAAATAAAATTTTCAAAAAACAAAACAAAAAAAACCCTGATTTGTTAAAACACAATAAGGACTATTTTATCTGTAAAGATGATAGTGTACAGTTGGGGAGAAATCTTAATTATAATAAGAAAAAAAGGCAAACTCATTTTTAAATGAATCTGAAGGTATCTCATTTTAAAATGAGGAAAAAAAGATGTCAATGCCACTATATAGGAAAATTTGAAAAATAAAATAAAAATCTGCTTAACACCAAAATTAGAAGTACTCTAATTTACTGATGTGAACCTTGAGAAACACTTTTTGCTTTAGTTTTCTAAAGAGACTTGCATTTAAGTGTAGCTAATGAGGAAAAGAAACATAACAATTTCATTTGTATAGTAACTTTGTGTGCAGGACCTTTATTATTTGTAACTCTGCTTTAAATTTATGGACATTTCGATTCCATTATTTTTTAAGTCACCTCTATTTCTATATACTGAGTTAATTATCTGTTGCTATTCCATGCAGATTTTCAACATTTAAAACAATTATGAAATAATGACAAAGGCTGGCACTAGAGAAAAAGTACCAGACTGAAGAGTATGTGAACCCCCTCTCCTCTCTCTGAGCCAACCTCTTACATCTGCTATCTCCCCTGAACCCCACTTTGAGAAGGGGGTTCTCCTCTCCTTCCCCCTCTATCCTTAAGTTTGGGGGGAACTCGGGCTTTGGCAGCATGAGCTCCCTGAGAGAAAGTCAGGTTGACTCACCCCTGGGCAATAGGAGCTGAGGTAAAGTCTGCTCAGGTTTCTCTTCAGAAGTCCCTTCAATTGGGAAAGTGTTGAGGGGAAGGATTTCTAGTCACCAGCAGGAAAAATGGGTAACCCTCAGGAGAAAGTCTTTTTCCTAACTTCTCTCTTCAGTGTCTCAAGACCGAGAGACCCTCACTGTTCTCTAGTAAGAGTCTTCTCTCTTCAGGATTCCTGTCCTGGGGACCCTCCTCTCTCTTGGTGATCAATTTCACATACTCTTCAGTCTGGTACTTTTTCTCTAGTGCCAGCCTCTGTCACAAAAGAATGTTCTTTGGTTTCCATATAGCCACAATTGGATTATAAAAGTGGTTTATTGGCTATTGCCCTCTATCTTTATTTCCTACTTCCATGCCCTTTATCTTCTATATTATGGCTTAAAGATATCTAATTTCATATACCTCCTTGATTAAGAGCTATAATAGTGTCTGGTACCTGGTGCCAACCTCATCAAGCATGAGTTTCTCAATGACCCTAGCTCTAAAATTCAACTTAATCCCTCATCTTTATCTAGTTATATTATTCCTAGGGTGCTATTCCCAGTCTTCTACATACATACTCATTCCCAAATCACTATTTATTGACTCATAATTTTTCTCTCAACCTAGAAAAATTTTCAATGTTTCCTCAATACAATACAAACTATCCACCTTAAGGTCAAGAGTCAACAAAGTATGCCTTCTAAAAACAGGTATGAAGTGAGGATGCCCACTAACACCATTTTTATTTGAAATGGTATTAGAAATTCTAATAATTGCAATGAGACTGAAAAAAGTTATTAGAGGGACAATGATAATTGATGAGCCATAGTAATATAGTAAAAATGACAACATACTCTCATTAATTTATCAAATAGGACACAAAATCAAATCAAATCATGCCTAAACATGGCAAAAATAAGTATAAGCAATAAAACGAAAAGATAATGGGGAGTATGGATATACAAATACACTCACTGAATGCCACTGGAATTGCAAACTCAGCTCATCCCTGAGTGATGCAATATAACAGTACAAAGTAGAATTTATAAAAATAATCATAGCCTCTGAGACTCAACAATTGCAGTCTAGGAAACATATGCTTGAACTATTACTTTAAAAAAACCTGGTGAGATGGCAGCTGGGTGGCTCAATGGATTGAGAGTCAGGCCTAGAGAAGGGAGGTCCTAGGTTCAAATCTGACCTCAGACTCTTCCCAGCTGTGTGACCCTGGGCAAGTCACTTAACCCCCATTGCCTAGCCCATACTACTCTTCTGCCTTGGAGTCAATACACAGTATTGACTCCAAGACAAAAGGTAAGAGTTTAAAAAAAACAACAAAAAAACCTGGTGAAAAATGTTTATAAGAGTACTTAGAACTGCAAAAACTGGATGCAGTTTAAATATTCATCAGTGGGTAAGAGAAAAATCTTCTCTCCCTTTAAATCTAGCAGTTCTCTTATGCCAGCTTATCTCGCCTGTTTCCACAAGCTTTCTCTATCTATAGCAGTTTCTCTTAGTAGTGGGTATCACAATTTCACCCTTAAGTGTTCTCTAGTTTAACCAAATTAGTGTTTTCTCCCCCAGCTAGATGATAAATTCCTTAATAGTAGAGCCATGTTTTGTTACATTGTTACCAGTGCCTACTATGATTCTGAATACTTAGTAAGTACTCAATATGCTTGATGACATAAAAATAATTCAATGATTTTGATACATGTACTGCTTAGGCAACATTAATTTATACACCATATAACAACTCAAATGCTAAGGGCAACAAGCCCACTAAAAAATTCCACTAACTCCAGATTTTCTTTCCCTCCTTAAAAAAAAAGTAAGTAAATAGTGGATGGTAAGGGGATTGTTTGAACACATTTAAATGGTTTTTGATCAGAAGAGAAGACTCTATAAAGTAACAAAATCAAAGAACATTGATTTCTTAGTGAAAATGTACTTCCAAATGGAAAAAACAGGTTTTCAAGCATGGAACAATTAGAAGTCAATGTAAACACATAGCTATTTTCACTGTATATATTTGAAAGACTTATCAATAATTAAGTCAATATTTCTTTTGGAAGAAATCAATTCAGGACAGTTAGCTTAAACTAAAAAAACAGTTCATAGAAAATGAGTTTGATGAGAATAAATACCAATAGCACTGTAAAAAGAATAACTAACTTGACTTATGTTTGAATGATTTAATGGCATTTAATTGTGAAAACTACATATTAATAAGCCTTCTGTGATAAATGCTAAGTTAAGATTACATCTTTTCAAAATAGAGGCAGCTTCCATACTGAATGTGAATGGTAGTTAGGGAGTCAACTCAGAATAAGTTCAAGCCTCTGACACATACTGGCTATCGTGCTAAGCACTAGAGATACAAAATGAAGCAAGATACAGTCACTATCCTTAAGGAGCTCACAAACTAATGGCAGAGATAACAAGCAAACAAATAAGAGCAAATAAGATATATACAGATAAATTGGGAAATAATTAACAGAAGGAATACACTAGAAATAACAGGAATTAGGAAAGGATTCCTGCAGAGGATGAGATTTTAGTTGGAACATAAAGGAAGCCAGCAGATGGAGATAAGGAGAGAGAACATACCAGGCATGAAGACAGCCAGAGAAAATTCTAAGAGAGAAGATCTGGAAGTGTCTTAGTCACTGAATAGCAGAGAAGCAAGTATCAGTGGATGGAAAAATATAAGATGGGGAGCAAATTGTAAGAAGACCAGAAAGTTAGAAAAGGGTTAGGTTATGAAAGGATTTGAATGCCAAACAGAACAGGGAGCCAATGGAATTTATTGAATAAAGAGTAACATGATTGGATAGGCACTTTAGGGAAATCACTGAATGGAAGACAGACAGGCTACTCCAATTGTTGAAGTATGTGGTGATGAAAGTCTGAGAGCAAAGGTAGCTTGTAGAGGAGAGAGAGAGGGGTATATTCAAGAGATGCTAGAAAAGTGAAACTGATAGGCTTTAGCAATAGATTGGATAGAAGGGCTGAGTGTTATTAAAGATGACACCTTGGTTGGGACTAGGAGGAGGGTGTTGTCCTCCATAGTAATAGGAGAGTTAGGAATGGAGGAGGATTCAGGTGAAAGATGAATTCAATATCAAACATGTTGCGTTTACAATGTCTACTGAGCATCCAATTCTAGATATCTGAAATACCAGTTGATGGACTATAAATTGGAAGTCAACAGAAAGGTTAGGACAGGATAGGTAAGATTTAAGCATCTCTGCATAAAGATCATAATTAAATCTGTGGTAGTTGACGAGATAATCAAGTGAACTAGTATAGATGGAGAGGAGAAGGGGGTCTATGATAGAACCCTGTGGCATACCTATGATTAGAGTCTGATGTGGATAAGGATCCGGCAAAAGAGACTGAGAAGTGGTCAAAGAGGTAGAAAGAGTGGTGTCCCAAAAACCTAGAGAAAAGAGTATCAAAAAGGTGAGAGTGATCAACTTTTCATAGAACTTCCTGACCACAGGAAGGCTGCAGAGAGGTTGAAGTTCATAAATACTGAGAAAAGGCCATTATATTTGGAAAGAACAGATCAATAGTAATTTGGAGAGGGTAACATCAGTGGAATGATGAGGTTGGAACCAGATTGCAAGGAGTTAAGAAGAGAAAATGGAGGCACCTATTGTATAGATAAGTCTTTTCAAGGAGTATAGCCCCAAAGAAAAAAAAAGGTCACAGCAGAGATCGAATGAGGGTTTTTTCCAAGATGGAGGTGCCATGGGTATGTTTGTAGGTAGTATGGAAGAAGCTAATAGAAAATAAAGATTGCAAATGAGTTACAGAATGGGGATGACAAGAGGCAAATCTGTTGGGAGGAAATGCAGAGGGGTTAACTTTGACAAGAAGTAAGTCTACCTTATCCTAAGAGACAGGGGGAAGAGAGTGTCAGAAGGCAAATGAGCAATATGTGATGAGGAAGAGAGAGGAAGAAGAAGCTCGTGGCAGATGGCCTCAAATTTTCTATAAAATAGGAAGCAAAGTTCTCAGGTGTGTGTGTGGGAGCCTTGAAAAGTCTGAGGAGAAAGGAATAGGTTTAGAAGAGCTACTGTAGAAAATGGCATAATGAATGCTTAAGGTAGCAAAACAGGAATGTCTAGCAGCAATGACAGTCTTGTTGAGGTGGTGTGGTATAAACTTGTAATGACTCCAATCAGAACATTTGTGTGATTTTCTTCATCTTCTTTAGCAGAAAGATATAGGATCAGCGTGTATTGTAGATGGTGACAGTGACCCAAGGCTAATGCTCGGGAGGCTCTGCAATTGGCAAAATGATAAGGAAGGGACTCAAGAGTCTGAACTACAATTTGAATCCAAGACTTTGTCTCTGAGCCTGGCTCTCTATCCTAGCTGCCCCTGAGGTAGTAGATTTATGAGCAACAGCAAGATCAGGGGCATGACCACCTTTGTGTATAGCTGAAATGGGTTGTAGGAGTAGTTTATGGGAAGGGTATTGGTTGAGGAAATAAATGGTTACAGTGTTTGAGAAAGACTTAATTTACATGTTGCAGTTGTATGAGGACAGGAGTTGAAGTGGATAAAAATATTGTGAGCCATGTACCAAATTCATTGACAACAGCTATCAGGATTTTGATTAGGAGGTAGATATGTATAGGATGAACTTCTAAGATAGAGAAGGGGAAACATTCTGAAGTGGCAAAAAGGGAGCAACAGTTTTGCAACTCCCTCTTTGGCCAGTAAGCCAAAGCAAATGAATAAAGTGCCTTCAATACTAGGAATGGTGGCCAGGAAGACTGTGTCATTGGAGGTGCCAGGTTTCAGTAACTGCTAATAAATGGAAGGAGCAGAAGAAAAACTTTAGGATGAAGGAAGTTTGTTGCCTTTGGAAGAATCACAACAGAAGAAGTAGAGAAGGGGGGGATTTGGTTAGAACATTAGGGTAGGAGGGCTGAAGAGGTATGAGAATAAAGACTCAGGTGGTATGGGGAGGGTATGGGTAATAAGAGAATTTGGATGATGACCTATAGGGTTTCAGAATAACTGGGATGTATAGAGTATGATGGGGTAAGAGTGTCCATTGTTGAGTGGAAGGGTCACTATTCTTCTCAAAGGTGGCTAGAGATCAGGCTGGAGACAAATATAACATGAAATAGAAGGCACGTGGTTAGATGGGAGACACTTTCACTACTCCTCTTCACTTCAAAAGTTAGAAATTAAGCAAGAGATGGAGCAGCAAAAGATTGAAGTCAAACTTGCAAAACACAAGAAGGAAGTCCCATTCCCCACCAAATTTCTTCTTCTTCCCCTAAGTCAGGCATTGCCAGAAATAGAAAGCCAAAGATCAGAGAATATCTGCCCAGCTTTGTCTCCTGCTGCCTTCCCTTAGGGGACACACACAGGAGATGGAAGGCACATGGACTGAGAACGGACTGGCTCCTCTTCTCATCTGAGGCTGAAGATCAAGCAGCACGGGAAGAAGTGGTAAACTGCAGGGGAGGATGAATTTGCTTTGGGACAGATGGAAGTCACTCAGACTGTCTAAGAAAGTTATTTAACCTTTAAAATTCCTTATGTAATACTTTAAGGCAGAGGTCCCCAAACTGCAGTCCCCTGAGGCCATTTATCTGGCCCTCACTGCACTTCCAGAAGGGGCACCTCTTTCATTGGTGGTGAGAGGAGCACAGGATGCATCCACATCCTGCGCTCCTGGAGTACTGTATGTGGCAGTGCCGCAAAGCATGGCATCACTCACGTACAGTACTACTTCTGATGACATAATCCTTTGCATGGCACCTTGTTCTGAGAGTAATTGAATGAGAACGAGGCGCCACGCAAAGGATTATGCGGCTACACAATGGAAGACATCAGCATGGTGAGCAGCGATCTGGGGAAGGGGATTCCGCACTGTGTATACTGCTGCCTGGTATAGTGGTGGTGGCAATAGGCCTGTGCAAGGTGTGACCGGCCCATCACAGCCAGTGCTGTAGCCTCTGCTATCCCAGACGGCAGTATACAGTGTCGCAGGCCCAGCACCAGCTCCAGTACTATATACAGGCATCGGATAGCGGTGATCTGGCCTGTGGGCCTCTACTGTGAGAAGTACACCACTGCCACTGGGTGTTTTATAAGACACCCCCTGTTTTTGGGGGGGTCAAATTAATATGACGGTGTCTTATTTTAGGGGAAACACGGTAGTACAATGGCCCCCATACTCCCCCAGATGCACAACATAATGGCCCCTATAATAGGGTCTTACCCATGCGATCAGATTCCTGTGTGAGTTCACAGATCACAGTGTGGTTCGCACAGGGTAGCGTGAACTGGAAAGGTAGTGGAGGAACCGGCTCTGTAATCGTGCCGGTTCCCACACTGCACCAGTATAAGCCTGAGGTAAAAGTGTAGTTCCACCAATATGACCACTGGTGAGGCTGAAATGATGTGGACTGGGAAGGCTGCATTAACGGACACAGATCAGACTGCATTGATGGGCAGTGCAGTCTGTATGCCTTAGTGTGGGCAAAATTATTGTTGGCATATTGTTTTTGTAGGGATATGTATGTATGTATTTTACTAATAGCAATTTGGAATCCCTAAGAAACAATGATGAAGAAAGAGAAAAATTGACTCAGAGTGTAGGATATTCAAAGAACAGTGGACTTATGATTACTTTTTCATGCAGTACAAGGAAAGAGCTGTGTGTTGTGTGTTTAATATGCCAAAATATAGTGTCTGTGTTCAAAGAATACAACTTTACATCGACACTATCAAACTCAACATAAAGATAGATATGATTTGTTTGGTTGGAGATGTAAGAAAAGATAAAATATGAAAACTGAAAAATACATTGACAATTCAGCAAAATACTTTTGTGAAGCAGAAGCAGCTAAATAATTCATTACTGTGAGCAAGTTTTCAAGTTTCCAAGCTAATAGTGTGCACTGACAGACCATTAGTAGAGGAAGGATTTGTTAAAGAGTGCCTTCTTTCTGTTGCCAAAAAAATGTGTCCAGAAAAGGCAGACTTATTTAGTAGAGTTAAATCTTTCAGGATCTACAATTACATGAAGGATTAAAGAAATGGGAGACAATTTGCATCAGCATTTGCAAAACTCTGCAAGAAAACTTTCCTACTTTTCCTTGGCACTCAACGAGAGCAATGATGTTCATGATTCTGCACAACTTCTAATTTTATTTGTGGGAAGAATGACAATTTCAAAGTCACAGAAGAGCTTGCTGCACTGCAAAGCATCAAAGGAACAACTACAGGAGTGATTATCTATGAAAAGGTTTCCCAAACTGTGAAGGATTTGGAGCTGGAGTAGGCTAAACTAGCCAGTGTGACAACTGATGGTGCTCCTAGTATGGGGAGGGGGGGGGGGGGTCGTCTAAGAAAGGAATAATTATTCACATTAAACAAGAGATGACAAACATAACCATTCTCATCCAATTGCCATACACTGTCTCATCCACCAACAAGCACTGCTATGTAGTAAATCACTGAAGTGGGACTCTTTATGAAAATTGTGGTATCTTGTGTAAACTTCATTAGAGCTAATGCACTAAAGCACAGACAATTTCAGGAATTTCTGTCTGAACTAAATATTGCCTATGAAGATGTTCTGTACCACACAGAAGTCCGCTGGCTGAGTTGAGAGAGACTTATGAGCCATTTCTATGACTTATTTCCATAGATTACAGCTTATATGCTTTCAAAAAATAAAGAAGTATCAGAGCTCAATGATGCAAAATGGAAATGGCACCTTGCCTTTCTGTCAGATGTAACAGAGCTACTCAACAGTTTCAATGTGCAACTTCAAGGAAAAGGGAAGCTCATCTGTGATATGCAATCACATGTGAAAGCATTTGAAGTAAAATTAGGCCTCCTTATCAAACAAGTGAAGGAGGAAAATTTCTGCCATCTCCCCTTAACTCAAAATCTGTTAGTGGAAAAACCCTTGATTGCATTCTTAAAAGAAACATGTGTGGATTCGCTGGAAAAGTTGCAAAAGGAGTTCCAATTCAGATTTAAAGAGCTTCATCTCCATGAACAGGACATAGTTTTTCCGTAACCCATTTTCTATTAACACTGAAAATGTGGATACAATTTACCAAATAGAAGTGGCTGAACTGCAGAATTGTGACTCTCTGAAAGATGCATTCAAGTCAAGAAGCTTGCCCAATTTCTATGCATCTCTCTGAGACATATCCTAATCTCAGGAACCATGCACTCAGAATGGCAACCATCTTTGGCAGCACTTATGTCTGTGAACAGACTTTTTCCAGAATGAAACATCTGAAATCTCTAACCAGATCTAGACTAACTGATGCACACTTGCATCACTTGTTATGGCTAGCAGTGACAAATATGGAACCGGACATTGACCATTTCATTAGCAAAAAGCAGGCCCATAGTTCCCACTGAAATACTGGTCAGTTTGTTGATTTACCTTTACTTGTTCTTTATTTTAAATATTGTATTTGTTCCCGTTTTGTTTTGTTTTTATTTTTAAATAAGATATGTGCAGTGTGCATAGGGATTTGTTCATAGCTTTTTTTATAGTTTGGTCCAATGGTCTGAGGTACAGTGAACTGACCCCCTGTGTTAAAAGTTTGGGGACCCCTGGCTTTAAGGCTATTAACTTGCAACATAGTTGCAGATCTGCACAGGTATAGAAAGTTTCTTCACTAGGAACTCCCTGAACCAATGAAATTACATGTCAGAACCCTAGAAACAATCTTTTTTAAAAACTGGAGTCATCACAATTTACCTTTGGTCTCACCTCCAATGCCATTTTAAATGCACACAAATGTACACTGAATATAAATGAATACTAGAGTCCTGCTAAGACTATAACCAGGATAGGAGCTACTGATCTGCATTAGGTGTGGCAGTTTCTTTACCATTAAGCTCCATATACCAGTGAAATCGATTTTGTCCTCAGTCCCTATCCCACTACAGCTTGATATCTCTTCAACCAATTTGGAACATGGAGCAAAAAACACAAGTGGAGGAGGAAAAAGGCTCCTGAGGAGCCAAAATGAATTCTTCCATGCAATAAAATCACTTACAAACTTATTTGAAGCTTGTATATTCTTATTTTGCACCCTAATTCTAAAAAACTTTTTATCAGATATCACAATCAACTGGCCAGCTATTAGAGGTAGATATACTAATAGTAATTAATGATAATCATGAGCAAAGGAAGATACTAAAAACCTATAAAAATAGACAAGAACTCAAAATAGAAGTCCAGGGTTATGCCTGTGTTATAGTCAAATATAAAAATGTGTAAAAAAGGTTAAATTTGCTCAATAAACTATTTATGGCACAAATGAAATGCCTTTTAAAAGATTTCCATCCAGTATAGGTAAAATAAAAACTTTTAAATATTTAATGTAATTCCCTTGTTTGGGAATCTTCATCAATAGAAAATGGCTGAACAAATTATGGTGTATAAAGGTAATGGAATATTATTGTACTCTAAGAAATAATGAAAGTGTCAGACTCGGAGAAGTCTAAAAAGGTTTATATGAATTGATAGGAAGTAAAAGGGCCTAGGACAATTCCTACATTGTGAAGGAAAACAACTCTTCCAGACTGAGAAATTCTGACCAATGCAATTCCCAATCATGAATCTCTAGAAACCTCATGACTCAAAACATGTTTCCCCATCTTTCCAAAGGAGACATGGTAGACTACAGCTGTAAAAAAGGACTTACCCATTTAGGCATAGCCATCACGAACACTGTGTTCAGAATGGCAAACAAATATAAAACAATGTGGATGCACCCAAGAACAAAACAGTGGCATCTCATTGACTACATCATTTTAAGTCGGCAAGACATCCAGGATGTAAAGATCACCAGAGCCACGAGAGGAGCAGAATGCTGGATAGACCACCAATTGGTTAGAGCGACTCTTCTAATGCGCATTGCGCCTCACCATCCAAAACGTTTGCGCATTTTACAAGGTGAGTAGTCTTAGAGATCCATCTTATTTGCAAACATCCCAGTCCTGCCTGGACAAGCAAGCTGTCTGCCAAGGGACCACTCACTGGAAGCTCAACCGAGAAATGGAACCAGTTTAGAGACGCAGTGAAGGAAACATCAAAGGCAGTCCTAGGCCCAAAACAACCACCAGGACTAGTTCGACGAGAACAACACTGCTATTGAAGACCTATTGAGCAAGAAGAACAAAGCCTTTATGGAGTGGCAAAATAACCCAAACTCTGCTCCTAAAAAGGACAGATTCAAGTCTCTCCAAGTGACGGCGCAGCGTGAGATCAGGAAGTTGCAAGACCGATGGTGGGAAAAAAAGGCAGAAGAAATCCAGCGGTTTGCTGATATGAAAAACTACAAACAATTTTTTAGTGCCCTCAAGACTGTCTATGGACCATCAAAACCCACCACCACTCCCTTGCTATCCTCAAACGGTGATACTATCATAAAAGATAAAAAAGGCATCAGCAACAGGTGGAAAGAACACTTCAGTCAGCTTCTCAACCGACCCTCTTCAGTCGACCAAAGCGCCCTTGACCAGATCCCCCAAAACCACTCCATTGAACAACTTGATGTCCCTCCTTCAATAGAGGAAGTCCAAAAAGCCATTAAACAAATGAGTGCAGGCAAGGCACCCGGTAAAGACGGGATCCCAACCGAGGTGTACAAGGCCTTAAATGGAAAGGCGCTCCAGGCATTCCACATAGTACTGACCAGCATATGGGAAGAGGAAGACATGCCCCCAGAACTCAGAGATGCCTCCATCGTAGCCCTATACAAGAACAGCAGCCTGTGACAACTACAGAGGCATCTCACTACTCTCCACTGCTGGAAAGATCCTTGCCCGTGTTATACTCAACAGACTCCTGTCATCTGTTTCAGAGCAGAACCTGCCTGAATCACAATGCGGCTTCCGACCAGATCGTAGCACCATCGACATGGTCTTCACAGTGCAGCAAATGCAGGAAAAATGCCTTGAGCAGAACCTGAGTCTCTACATTGTCTTCATAGACTTGACAAATGCGTTTGACACAGTGATCCTCAGCAAGCTCAGTTGATCAGCAAAATTCGTCAAACTGATCCAGCTCTTTCATGTCGACATGAAAGGGAAGTCCTATTTGGTGGAGAGACTTCCGATTGCTTCAACAGCTCCAATGGCATGAAACAAGGCTGTGTCCTCGCTCCAGTACTATTCAACCTATTTTTCACCCAAGTATTACGACATGCTGTGATGGATCTAGACCTGGGCATCTACATCAAATACGACTGGATGGCTCACTATTCGACCTTCGCCACCTGACTGCAAAAACAAAGACAACAGAGAGACTCATCCTAGAAGCTCTCTTTGCAGATGACTGTGCTCTCATGGCCCACCAAGAAAATCATCTCCAAACCATTGTGGACAGGTTCTCCACCGCAACAAAACTGTTTGGCCTGACTATCAGCCTCAGCAAAACAGAGGTGCTGTTCCAACCTGCACCAGAGAGGCCAACTAACCAGCCGTGCATTACAATCGACGGCACGCAGCTTTCTAACATCAACACTTTCAAGTACCTGGACAGCACCATCGCCAACAACGGGTCCCTAGACCACGAGATTAATGCCAGGATCCAAAAGGCCAGCCAGGCACTTGGGCGGCTGAGCTCCAAAGTCCTCCAACACAGAGGTGTAAGCACTGCGACGAAGCTCAAAGTGTATAATGCAGTGGTCCTCAGCTTGCTCCTGTACGGCTGTGAGACATAGACACTGTACCGGAAGCATATGAAGCAGTTGGAGCAATTCCACCAACGCTCTCTCCGGTCAATCATGAGGATCTGATGGCAGGACCGAATCACCAATCAGAAAGTCCTCGACAGAGCCAACTCCACCAGCATCGAAGTAATGGTCCTCAAAACCCAGCTACGATGGTCTGGACATGTCATCCGCATGGACCCACAGAGAATACCAAGACAGGTATTCTACGGTGAACTGTCAGCTGGACTCAGGAAACAAGGCCGACCAAAGAAAAGATTCAAGGATCAGCTAAAGTCCAACTTGAAGTGGGCTGGCATTACACCAAAGCAAGTAGAACTCGCTGCCTCTGACAGAAGCAGCTGGCGAACCCACATTAACCATGCCGCCATCACCTTTGAAGATGAGTGATGTCGACATCTTGCCACTGCGCATGAACGCCGACACCAGGCCACAACCGCACCTCCCATAACAACTGGAGTCCCATGCCCCATGTGCCACAAACTTTGCACTTCAGCCTTTGGACTCCAAAGCCACATGAGGGTACACCGTAGATGAAACTGCACAAAGACAATAGTCATTCTCGATCACTGAGAGACTACTGTACAATACATACAAGTATGTGGATCTGTTTGGCTTAACTATATGTATTTGTTATAAGTGAGGGAAAGGAGGAGATTTCATGAGAAGTAGAAAAAATTTGGAAAAAACCCATCACATTAAAAATCAAACAATACACAAAAGAGATCAATGGCTTTATATACAATTCTTTTTCTCTCTGTACATGCAAATATTTGCATTCATTAGGATCGTAAGAAAAAGCAGGCAGTGCTTTTTTTCTACCTTTTCTTCTGAGTTAAGTTTGGTAATTTCAATTATACAGTTTGTGTCATTACCAAATGCAATTTTATTATGTCTAATAAGAACTTTTCTAAAAGAATTTTTCTAATTTTTTAATAAATCAAAGGGAAACAGGATTCATTTACAAAAATAAGATTTAAAAGAAACCTTGCAAGAATGTATCCATCCATTTTATAGAAGAGACATTGGTATCAAGAAAACATAGTCTAGGCTAAAGTAGTCATGGAACTGATGAGTCTCTTGCAAGTGGGCCTTAGCAGAATTCCATAAGGATTATCAGTAGAAGTAACTAAAGGAAATATCTGTCATCAAACTCTTCAAAATTGAAGTTGTTAAAATTCTACGTTTTTTGACTGATCCAGTGATAACTGGTGTGATTTGATTAAATGTATTTATTTGTGAAGATGAAATAGTAGAAATTTTGGCAAGCTATGAACTGAAACACTGGGAATACTTCAAATACTTGATAACCATGTGAACTGTTCATTTTATATAAATATAAAATTCCTCTGAAAAAAAATTATGGAAGAATTATAGAATTAAAGAATTATAGAAATCTTTCAAGTAGAAACTTAAAGATCCTGGAAACACAGTGACTTATGATAAAGAGGGCATGGATCCTGATATCATTAGCCAACTACCAATTAAGAGAAAAAGCAGTACCTGATTCTAAGCATTGATTCTACAAGTCTGAGGTATTCACTTCAAAGGAGTGATGAACAAAGAAACTGAATACTGTCTTGTATTTGTATTGAATAATAATAATAAAAACTTTCCATTTCAGCCTTGTAATTCTCAATGAAAGCTGATGGAAAAACCTTTTGTTATTAGGATATAGCTTTCCTGAACAGACAAAATACTATAAAAACTAGGTGAGAATGAAGTTTATAAGGGAATAAACGATACAGATTTTGGCAGGTGGATTTTGCAAAATACTCAATAGAAGTTGTAGAAGGGAAGATAGCTGTATACCAAATGTAGAAAGCATAAGCACCATAGTTCATCATTTTTAATAGCACAGGAAATTTAGGGACTGGTTAAACAAAAAATTAATATCTTGATGAATAAAAAAGGGAGCATTTTTAGGAGAAAGAATAAATCTTTTTGGAAGTTGAACAAAACAAAAACAGCCTATGTTTGGATTTTGAAATACAGAAAAACATACTCAAAATACTCAACTTCACTCTTGCCTTGAAGTCCTCATGAGACAATAGTAACAAAATCTCTATGAGATCTGAATCAGAAGTATGAAAATAGTGACTACTAAGGGAAACTGTAAAAATAGTTTACAAAGTTTCTGAAAGGAGAATTTAGATATTTTCTTCTATCCCAATGAGTTCCATTCCTTTTACATAAAATGTGCAGCAGCGAACCTTCTAAATAAAATTTTCTTGATCCATAATAAAAAAGCAATGGGAAGAGAACTTTAAGTGTTTGAAAAGAAAATGCAATGTTCAGACAAAAAGTCAAGGTGAAACAGTGTATAGAAAAAAGTCTAAGGTATCAGGAGGAGTAGGAAAAAATGGCTACATAATTTAATGAGTAGTAGAAGTCACAACTGATCATTTACTCTATGTATTCTAAAAGTAGATAAAATAGTCCTCTCTTACCTAAAATGCTTAGAATGTAATATTTTAAACAATTAAAAGTACAGTGAAAATGTAATTTTATTTCTACTTTTACCTCTACACAGTCGAAATTTTCACTAACTTTAGATGCATATTCAATTCGAAACAGTGTTGACAGGTTACCAGCATTATAGTACAAAATGATCTTAAGGCCCTTGTAACCAAAGACAGTTTCACTGGAAGGGAAAAAAAATAAGAAGCAATCAAAAACCCAAAAGAAATAAGGATCATACCAACCTATTTATGGTTTCCATTTGAATGCAATAAAATATTTCTCATTGTTCTCATAAAAACAAATAAACATTTGTAAAAAAAATTTAAGTAGCTCTGTATTAAAAAAAAAAAAGAAAGTGTTGAACCAGGACCTCAGTCAATCAAAAGTCTAAGTGGTCCCTCAACTGTACTGCTCCCTTCTACGAAAAGGGTGGTAACAACATCCTAAACCCTCTGAGAAATATGGAGTTGAGGTTGTAGGTAGGCACTGTCACATTCAAATGGATAAACTCAGACAAAAAGGGTCATAAAATTTCCCTGCTGCCTTCTAAGTGAAATAAATTTAGTTAGGTAATTTCCAATAAGATTATATTGCCATGAGAGACCTATGAAATGCATTTAAAAACAACAGCATTTCCAAAATTCATTCTAGGCTACTGCAGAAAAATGTGGGCAAGCTTTTATTATAATTTCAGAGACTTGATAATGGTGATACTAGAATAAGTGGACAAGGAATTAAGACAGAAAATTTCATCTAGCTACTTGTCTTGTAGACCACCTAAAAGAATGGCACAGTAACACACCATTTTTTTAAAAGGATATATATTACAAGATTTAAAAATGAATTAACAATATACACAAGAATGTCTGTTGGGTGAAATGTGCCCCAAAGCTGTGGCACTTATCACTTAGCCCTTACAGTTCTTGTCATTACAGAGAATAATAAAAACACAGAGGAATACAATATGCTTCTAATACTGTCTTCTATTCAAGAGAAAATTAGAAAGTGAAGTATAATTGTTTTTCCATTTCAGATCTAATTTTTTAAAAAAGGCAATGGGGGTTAAGTGACTTGTTCAGGGTCACACAGCCAGGACATGTGGATTCAAATTTGAACCCAGGACCTCCCGTCTCTAGGCCTGGTTCTCAATCCACTGAGCTACCCACTGCCTCCACAGATCTAATTTTTTAAAACAATGAAGGGCCAACTTTTATATGAAAATATTATTAGTTCTCTTTTTAAAAAGGAACATGCAAAAAAAAGATTAATGCATCAATATTTCTTCAAGTAGATTATACTATAAAGAGCTATTTATTCTATAAAATGATAGCATTCATGAACATTACCCCAGTGAAACTGAGCAATATTTAACTGAATACAAATAACAATCAGTGAAAGTTAACATATGATCAAGATAATAAAAATCATGAGCTACTGTTAATGAGTTAAAATTCTTGGAATTTATGTTCAAATCCTGATAAAACCAAATTAAAATCCACAGAAAAATGCTGATATAAAGAACAGCTATGACTGACAATGGGCGTACATTCTTAGTTGACATTTTTAAAAAGTCAAGGTCTTTTTGTGCATAATAGCACAATTATTCACTAAAACAACAATTCCATAATATAGTAAAAGTCCACTTAATCAAAAGTGGTGAAGGAATGTTATAGTTATTTTAATTTTTTGGTTAACTTAAGAGTTACCAAACATGTGATACAAAATAAAACCATCAGAGAGAATAAAAATATGAGATGATATCAAATGTAATTTAAATTCTCTGATGAATCAAAAAGTATTTTAAGATCCTGTCATGACTCAGGTTGATTAATACTAATCACAACTGAACTGAGATCTCATGACATATTCTGGAAGTTCCTTTTCTTAATAGTTTTCCTATTACCTGTTTGTTTATACAACCAAAATTATAATAAAAAAGTTTCTTAAAAACTTCTGGTTTTTAAGGAGTACAACATACCTAGAATCTTACTATCAAAAAAATTCCCAATACAAGAAAATATGATATGTAATGTAAAAGGGACACAATAAATATAAAATTAATAGCTATGTGAATGAAGCTAAAGAATAAATGCATGTATCCTATTTATATTTAGTTTTATGTTGCCATAATACTTACTCATCCCCAAATATTTGATGGCTGTATTCAGGATTAAAAGTTGTGCTGTCATTGTCAATATCCTCAGCAAAGCGAACTATTAAAAAAAAAAGATATATAAAATATACATACACACAATAGAAGCAGTTCCATTATAGTCATCCAGGGTTTCACCAATTTTTATCTTTCTTCTATAGAGACAATTGACTAGATTTTTATGAGACAATTCTGAATTCAATATTGAAGTTTCAATGCTGAAATACTCTAAATCTAATATGAAAGAGATAGATAAGACAGAAAAATGAATAGTTACTTGTCTTAATCAATGTTCTCAAACTTTTCAGTTTCAATATTCTTAAAATTTTATAAAGACTGCTCAAAGAGTACTTATTTAGGTAATATCTGTCAATATTTTTATGGCATTAGAAATTAAAATGTCTTAGTATTATTATGAAAATAATGACCCTGCATATCCTCTGAAAGGATGTTAGGTAATCCCAGAGGTTCCCAGACTACACTTTGAGAACCACTAGTCTAGATATACCTACAAGTCAATAAACATAAAAATATTTTTTCATCTAGCCACTGTTTAACAAATCCAAACAGAAATACTATGAATTTCAGGAACAATTGATTTTGCTCATGAATGATAGTGCCACTTGCTTATTTTTAGGCTCCTTATACAGGATTTATAAAGGACCTTAGTTTTAAGTTGTTTTTTTTTTCCTTTTTTTTTTGAACCTTTGACTTTATTCTCCAGAAGTCCTTAGTATTTCCCAAAATTCCCTATAAACTCTCCTACATCTCCATGTTGGCAAGATCATGTTATTGGTAGTCAAGTGGATGTATGCTCCTCCCATGCTCTCTTTTTGACCTGTGATCAGGCTGAATTCTTTTGCTTTAGTTACTAATAAAACTTTATAAAAATATAATATTTAGCTATTGTATATTAATTTTAATCTTTACAAAGTATAGTTATAAAATGATAAGAACCCCCCACCACCACCTTTTCTCCTTCCATTCTCTTTCTTTCTTAAAAACAAAAACAAAACCAAAAAAACCCACCCCTTACCTTCTGCCTTAGAACCAATATTGTGTATTGGTTCTAAGGCAGAAGAGCAGTAAGGGCTAGACAATAGGAGTGAAGTGACATACCCAGGGACACACAGCTAGGAACTATATGAGGTTAAATTTGAACCCAGGACCTCCCATCTCTAGGTGTGGCTTTCAATCTACTGAGTCACACTAGTTGTCCCCTAATCTCTTCCTCCTCCCCCTTTTCTCAGTGTATCTCTCCCCCAAACATGTATATTATGAGGTAGAAGACTCCTTTTCTTCAAAATGGCCACTTTATAAAGCTATACTTAACTTTATTGATGTTGATATTAGGATAACATTTTAAATTACCTTTTGACACTACATCTAGATTATATATCTATAATGTCAAACAGTTGATGGTATAGGTATGGGTGATAGGGGTAAGGGGTGATAATTTCTAGCACTTCTAAAGCACCTATTGGCTTACAAAGCATTTTAGAAATATCATCTCATTTACTCCCCACAACAACCCTAAGAGGCAGGTCCTATTAGGGTCACCATTTTATAATGAGGAAACTGAAGTTGACAAAAGACTTAATATTAAGTGCCTTGTCCAGAGTCACATGAATTAATGTCTAAAGCTAAAAGTGAACTCAGGTCTTCCTGACTCCAAGTCCAATACTCTAACAACTGTGTTACTTACTTGTTAGGTAAGAGATTGCACATCAGTTTTACATGTGTCATTTAGTACATATTTCATCTTATTGAGACTTCCTCCTACTTCTTCCCAATAGAACAAAAATATATACGTGGGCTAGTTGAAAGTCATGCCACATGTTTCCTTTCTTAGGTTCCATAATGAGTATCACTAACAATTCAAGGCCAAATAGATGTGGTTCATGCTGAATAATTTTGATTTTCCTTCAGCTAGTCCCATAATAAAAGGATCTTCCTTAACTATAATTTCCAGCTTATTTACTTTTCATCCCAAACCACTGCTTGGAGGTTATGATGTCTGCCTGATTGATTCCTAAGTGCCTTAGTGTTTACGAGTCCTAAGACAACACTTAGTTGTTAGAAATGGGGCAGAATGCCTTTTAACATCTTTAGACAGACTTTTATTGTACTATTATTTTAGTGCTGAAGAACCCACATATTCTGCTTAATTTAAATAAGTCACTGAAAGAAAATGCAATTCTAGTTCCAATTCAAATCTAAAAACACAGAAAAATGGAAAGAAGGTATAGAAATAAGGAAGAAAGAGCCAGTAAGAAAGTAATTGTATTGTTTGGTTTCATTAAAAACCCTGTCCAGTTTCTTAAAAGCTCCTAATAAGCCAGGCACAAGATATAGAAATCTGTATAATTATCAATGCCTTAAGGAAAGTTTTAGAGAAATAACGTAGTGATTGCATTATTCTAACTTTGTCATTTGTGAGGACTTAATAATGTTACCTATTGTTAAAAAGAGTATATAATTAAGCAAAAAATAAGGGATCATTTATATTAGTTTTAGTTTATAACTAAATAAAAATCTTGTATTTTGTTAATTCTCCCAAACCATTTTCCCTTGAACATTTAAAGTATAATTATTCTTACAAATTACATTCAAAGAATCTAAATTATAGGAGCAGTTAATTAGCTCCATGTATTGAGAACCAAAACTAGAGTGGAGAGGTTCTGAGTTCAAATGTGGCCACAGATACTTCCCAGCTGTGTGACCCTGGGTAAATCACTTAACTACATTGCCAAGCCCTTACCACTCTTCTGCCTTAGAACCAACATACAGTATTGTTTCTAAAGACAGAAGATGAGGGTTTAAAAAAAAATCTAAATGATTCCAAATGTATTTGTGATTCCATCAATGCAGTAATCTCTGTTAATATACTCATCCTTATTACCCACACTCCCTGCCTACACGTTCAATCAATGTGCTTGGTGCTTCCCTGAGGTCTCCTACCTCAAGAGGACATGAATAGAGCACAATGCCTATCAATGCATTCTTTCTTCTTTCTATGTACCAGTCAAATTTTCTGATTATAAGTTCCTGTCAGAAGCCTTTATGCCACCTCTCCAAAGTTGGTCTTTAGGAAGGTCAAAGAGTTAATACACACTCACGAGGCGCCTCTTTATTGCCCCAGTTCTTCAAAGACTATAGCACTTCTTGATTCAAAGAGATACAATACCACAGAAAGAATATTGTTCTAAAAAGAGATGTGTCTTTCTTTAAGAGAGTAGTTTGGGATCTCTGAAAGAACTTTGCAAGTTCCCAAAGGAAATTTAACCCTCTTCTCCTGTTCTACCCACTGGGCCTAATTCATTATCCAATTTTAATGTCCATCAGTTATCCATATGCAGTACATATGTTGTACGTACATATGTACACACATACACTCTTTTTCTCTCTCCACATGAGCATTCTCTTTCTCTATGTAGCAGTCTGGATAATTTGCATTCTTCATCAATTTGTTTTTATCCTGTGTGAATGCCTGGGCAAAATTCTTCTATATTATTATGGTTCTTTACATGGCTTTGAAAATGTCTCAGAGGGAGCAGCTCGGTAGCTCAGTGGATTGAGAGCCAGGCCTAGAGATGGGAGGTTCTAGGTTCAAATCTGACCTCAGACTTCCCAACTGTGTGACCCTGGGCAAGTCACTTGACCCCCATTGTCTAGCCCTTACCACTCTTCTGCCTTGGAATCAATACTTGATTCCAAGACGAAGGTAAGAGTTAAAAAAAAAAGTTTCAGAATTTGGTGAAATAAGCACAGTATCATTCACAAAAAAATATGGAGGACTTCAATATCTGTAAGTATACATATATCATAGATAATTCTAAATTAAAAGTTTTCAAATTATATATGTCAATTTGAATCTAAGTCCTTTAATCAAATTTTCTTTGTAGGATTATTTAATTTTATTGATCAAAATTCTAATCCTTAATTAATGGTAGGTAAAAAAAGTTACTGAGAAAAGTTTTGAACTTTTCCATTTTCATTTGGAATCATGCCTCTTTGTGAAGTTCTTGTGATAAAATTATTTTGGCTATGTATTTTGAGGGTGAAAATTTTGTTATTACTATATGTTCATACAATTTGGGGGGTTATAATTATTTCAGCACATAGCTTTTAGACTTAAGAAGTGGGAACAGTGGCAGGAAAGACCCAAAGAAGACTCAGGGTTATGTGATAGCAGTGGTTAGATCCTTGAGGACTACAGAAAGGCATCAGGTATCCACTGATCTTTTGGAAGGCAAGATAATAGCCTGATATAAAAGGCAAGAGAAGGGCCTTGTTCCATTGATGGCTAGACAAATTATTTCAGAGCTAAGTGAAAAAAGATAAAAGAATTAAATTATTTCAAATGGAGCTAAAACAAAATTCTCAAACAAAACATAAAAAAAAAAAACTAAGGAGGAGGTGGAGAAAGAGGACAGAATACTCCAGATTTTAGCTAGAACTTTCAGGATGAGGAAATCCAAGATGGCTGAGATTGAGGGCAAAACAGGAGTCTCTGCTTAGCTTCAGACTAAGGTCATGTTAAAGGATTGAAAAGATATATTTCTATAAGATCTAGCCAGTTACTTGCATTTCTAGGATACTAAAAGTAAGTCTGAATTCCAGGGCCAGACTGAAGAAAAAAATACAATGCCAATGGCAGTAGGGAACAAATATTCTGCAGCTTACATAGGATTTAAATGAAAATTATAATACAAAATACAAACATATTAAGCAATTATTATGTGCAAAGTGCTATAGTAGGTATAATATTAGCACTGAATAGACATAATCTCTGGCTTCATGGAACCTAGGGTCTAGTAAGTGGATAAAACACAAATACAGGTATAGTCATATTATATACTTATAATACATAAATATGTAAGATTCATATGACAAAGCACAATAATGAAATATAAAGGAACTTTTAAAACTATAAGTAATTAACCTTTTCATTTGGTACTTCAAATCTCTACCCATCTCCTTTTCCTCCATGATGGCAGGTTAAAAAAAAAGAAGGGAGAACTAGTTAACCAAGGCAGTATAGCATATAGGATAGTGACCTGTACTGGACATTAGGAGAGATCTGAGTTTGAAATCCATCTCTCATACTTATTGGTTATACTACATTGAAAGAAAGAGTGGGAATAACTATTTATATAGTGCCTGCTATGTTGTGGGGATTGTGCTAATACCATCCCATTTGATCCTTACAACAACCCTCAGAAGTAGATATTATGATCTCCATTTTATAGTTGGGGAAAATGAAGCAAATAGAGGTTAAGTGACTTGCCCAAGGTCACAAAGCTAGTACTCAGTTCTTCCTAACTCAAAGCCTATTACTCCATCTACTGCACCACCAGCTGACTCTACTGGCAAGTCTCATCATGTAAAATGGAAATTATATTACTTCAGATGTCAGTTGTTACTGAATCAATTTTGAGTTATTAGTATTACTGCTACAGGAAAAATAGTGGAGTATAATGGTTCACACCCCCCCCCCCCTTAGGTACCACAATCCATGAGAACAAGTTCTTTTGAATATTTCAAAAGTATCTTTTACATATATTTACAATACTATTGACAAATTATTTTTAGCTATAAAATAAAAGTTGGTACCTTATGTGATCAATCAGAACAGTTTAACATTTCCAAGCATACTTTCTCTAATTATAATTAAGTTTAAAATTCATTCCAAACGCTTAAAAGAGAGGAATCTTTAATTTTCAAAAAATGCACAAGAATGCTGAATTCTATGACATCTATGGTCCCTTACAACTCTAAAACTATACTATGTTTTTTAACCTATAATATGACCACAGGAAAATCATTCTTGCTTGTTGCCATCCGCAAAATAACAGGGACAAGCTTTAGAAGGGGAAGTCTCTGAGCACCTTTACATTATGGGAGGTTGAAAAGATACTAGGAAACTAATCAAGACACATGAAGAAATGAGAAGTTAAGTATTCTCAGTTTTTTCATTGTGTTGAGAGATCTGGGCTTCCTAGGATTAGTAAAGATATTGTTCCTTGAACAACAAACTAAAGTCAGTCAAGAATAATTTATTAAGTACTTACTATGGGCCAGGAATTGGGCTAAATCCTAAGAAAACAAAATAATAAGTAGATGGAAGGTAATATGAAAGGGGAATGAATTAGTAACTGGGGGTGGGGTAGGGGGGAAATACCTACAAAAAGGTAGACTTTGAGTCAAGCCTTGAGGAAAATCAGGGAAATTAGGAGGAAGATGTGAAAGGGATGGGAGAAAACAAGTGCAAAGGGATGGGAGAAAACAAATGCAAAGGCATGGTGATGGAACATGGTGTCTTATTGAAGGAATTACAAGTAGGTAAGTGTAGCTAAAAGAGTGAGTCAATATGGTATGTAAGATGGCTGAAAAGGTAGGAGGCAGCCCAGTTAAAAAGAATTTTAAATACCTAACAGGATAACAAGGAGCTTGTAAGTTCATTATCAAAGTATAAAAGACATGGTCAAGGGGCAGCTAGGTTGCTCAGTAGATTGTGAGCCAGGCCTAGAGATGGAAGGTCCTGGGTTCAAATCTAACTTCAAACACTTCTAGCTATGTGACCCTGGGCAAGTCACTTAACCCCCATTGCCTAGCCCATATCACTCTTCTGCTATAGAACCAATTCACAGTATTGATTCTGAAGAGGAAGGTAAGAGTTAAAAATAAATAAAAATAAAAGACATGGTCAAATTCATGCTTTAGCAAAATCACTTTGGCAAATTAATGGAGGATAGATTGGAGAGACTTGAGACAGGGAGATCAGTTAGAAAGCTATTACAACAGATTAGGAAAGGTGATAAGAGACTAATATGGGATTGTAGATGCATGAATAAATGAAAGGAGATAAATACAAGCAATCTCATGAAAGTAGATACAATACAATTTATCAATGGATTGGTATGTGAGTGATGGTAAGGCAGCAAGGATGATACCACGGTTATAGGACAACTGAAAGAATGGTAATGCCCTTGACAGTTAAAAGGAACATGAAGGAAGAATGGGATTTAGAAGGAAAGAAAATATATTGAGTTTAAGATGCCTGCAGTTTGAGATGTCCAAGAAGCATTTAGTTAAGCATGAATACAGCTCAGCAGAGAGACTTGCACTAGATAGATAGATCTGGGAATCACTGGCATAGAGCTGATAATTGAACTTGTGGGAATTGAAGGGATAACCAAATAAGATAGTAAAGAGTAGGGATCAGCAAACTATAGCCCAGGCGGTTTCCATTTGTTTCCACTTAGTAATAGCAATGATCTATCATCTCTAATTTTTCAAAAGTTCTACTCAAGTATAATCTTTTTGCTATATCTGTCTAATTCTAAAGTACAACTAAGATTGAGGTACCTACTATTATAGTTTTACTGTCCATTTCTCTCTGAAATTCACTTAACTTTTCCTTTAAGTATTCATGCTATGCATTTATATTAAGCATAATAGTAAGAATAATGAAATTCTGGGGCAGCTAAGTGGCTCAGTAGATCCTCAGTAGAGAGCCAGGTATTGAAATGGGAGGTTCTAGGTTGAAATTTGGCCTCATACACCCTAGCTACGTAACCTTGGGCAAGCCACTATTGCCCCAATTGCCTAGCCCTTACCACTTTGTTGCCTTGGAACAGATATTCAGTATTGATTCTAAGACAAAAGGTAAGGGTTTAAAAATTTTTTAAAAAAGAATTTAATTCCTCTTCTTACCTTGCCTACATATACATAAAATATTTTTTCTGAAATTATTGCTACCCCTGCCTTTTCTAATTCATCTGAAACATAATCAATTATGCTAAAGTCTATATGAATCCTATTTCAAATGGTTTTTTTGTGGAAAAAAAAAGTATTATAGGATTCTATTTTCTAATCCAGTCTGCTAATCTTTTCCATTGGGGGAAGAGGGTTTGGTGATAGTGGTGATGGGGGTAGTCTTAATTCATACTATCCACTGTTATGATTATTTTCTAATTTCCTTGATTCTGTCATCTTTTACCTTTTTTCTCTGCTCCCAGTGTCTACTTTAGAAATAGAAAGTTGTAGTAGAAAACTTTTCCTAAGCTATAAACATATTTATAATCTATAAATTAAACAGTAACAGGTTTTACTCTTTCTTTCTTCTGAATTCTCTCTTCATACAGACCTCCTTCAATCATGTAATTTATTTTGGTTAAGACACCTTTATTCTTTATTCTACTCTCTTTAAATCTCTCTCCTCCTTCCTATCTCCCAGTTGAATGGAATAATAATAATTAAAATCTTCGGGTATGTATATTTGTGTTCAACTTTTTTTTCTTTAGTTCAAATGAAAAGTAAGATTTGTTGGATACCTATTCTCTCCATTCCTTTCTCCATGTTTGAATACTTTTTCATCTAATCCAGCTATAATGATTTTTCTCTCCTTCCATCCCCAATATGGTCCTCTAGGCTTCCCCATTTGTCTTCTAAAACCATACCCAGATCTTCTGTCTGTCATTTTTACCTTTTTCTATGGTGCTTGAAGATATCAGGGTTCTGAGAAGACATTGTTTTTTTGTCTCCCTAGTAACATATAAGCATCTTATCACATGTGTACCTTTCTACTTTTCTCTTTACTCCTAAGTTTTCATTTCATTGAAACTCAGTTCTGGTCTTTTCATCAAGAATATTTTGAAGTTCTTAATTTTATTTAAAGTCTATTTTTTCACACTTTAAGATTGATTATAATCCATTTTGCTGGTTAATTTATTTTTATTAGTAAGCTTATACCATTTACCTTTTGGAATATCATATTCCAAGCTTTCCACTACTTCATAAAGGTAGCTTCTAAAACATTTGTTATCCTGACCGTGGCTCCTATGTATCTGAATTCTTGTTTATGGTTGCTTTGTTTTCTATATGGGAACCCTGGATTTTGATGATGTTCCTGGGAGTTTTCATTTTGAGATTTCTTTCAGCAGGTAACTAATGAATTCTTTCTCCTTTCACTTTAACCTATGATTCTAAGATTGTGCTGGCAAACCTATGGCACACATGCTGGAGGAGGCTGATCCCATCCCTCTCCCCTAAGGATATTTCTCACATGACCCTCCCCTCTAATCAGCAGTTCAATGGGAGTGCTTTCTCCCTCCCCTGTCTGGGGTGAGGCGGGGACTCACTCATAACTTGAGGGCTGCAGTTTGGGCATTCAGTCTCTTAAAGGTTTGCCATCACTATTGTTAGAGATTTGAGCAATTTTCATTTGTGTTCTCTTGAAATATGGTATTTAAGCTTTTTTTGGTTCAGACAGACTGATGATTATTTGTTTATATTTTTGCAAGTCAAACTAGTTGCTTATTAAGAAATCATAAATTTTTATATCCAATCCAGGCACCAAAATTATACTTTTATCTCATCCTTTAGCAAAACATTCCCCAAAACATTATGGTTATTCTAAAGTACCTAACATACCATAAACAATGTTATTCATTTCTGGTCAGACCTAAATTTTTTCTCTGCCACTTTCTTAACTTCCTAACCACATTTCAATTCCCTACAAGAAAAGAATTAAAGAACAAAAGGGTAGGTAACACTGCTAAAGATCCAATTAAATGCATTTTATATCACATACATAATTTAGAATGAGAAATTTTATGACTGGAATGTGCATTACACTAACAATACACTGGCATTCTAGTTTTATATCCCGACTCTAGTTCTATGACTTTTGAGTATAGGGTGCATGGCATAATGGAAAGATCTCTGGACTAACACTCAGGAGATCTCAGTCAACATTATGATCAAATCTTGGGTCCTAACATTTACTAGCTGAATGACCATAAACAAAATCATAATCTCTCAGCCTCAATTTCTTCCTCACTTGTAAAATAGGAATAATATTTGAACTACTTACCTCACAGGGTTATGAGGAAGATGCATTGTTAACTTTAGAGGCCTATAATAGATGGAAGTTATTACTGGGCAATTCCCTTAAGTCTCCTGGGTTTCAGTTCTTTATCTATAAAATAAAGGCAGTTCAACTAGATGAACTAGAGTTCTAAGTTAAAATTCTATAATCCTGTATTTATGAACACTTATTTCATCCAATCTAACTGTATAGTGGGGTAATCATTGGCTCTGGAGTCAGAGAAACTATATTCAAAGCTCTCTTATGACATTTTCTATCTCTGTGACTTTGGACAAGTCACTTACCTTTCAATATGCCTCAATTTCCTTATATAAAATGAGGGATTTGGACTGAATAGACTTTGTGGTCTCTTCTAGTTCTAGATCTATAATCCTTTGAATACATAAACACCATGGGTAAACTTAAATAACTAATCTGGACTTGTTTAAACTGGAAGCCAATATAAAACACTTTAACAGGAATAATAAATTGCTTAGAATATACTCACTCCTTTTTTCCCCTTTATTAATCCTGCTTATCCCTCACAGTCTAACTAAAAACACTAACTTCAAGGATATGTCCCAGGGTTGATACACATTTAGTCCAACTATTTATATCTTAATTACAATTAAAATTCAAATTATAATTCAGAGATTACTAAAGAGATTATCTACATTTAAAGACTTTATTATATTTACTATACTATCCTCACTAATTTGATATTCACACGCCTTTCATATAAAATCTGTACAGGATATTGAAGGGCAGAAACTACATCTAATAATGCATGTTTATATCTTTTGCAAGTGAAAATAATTTGTTAAACACGTATGTCCCCAACACTTTGCTAGAAACTAAGGATATGTAGACAATTGCTCTGATCAAAGGATATACATACAATAGATATATTGCTCTGATCAAAACCACATTCCCTACTGGACAACGTTTTGATGATGAGCCTTTATATATATATATATATAGAGAGAGAGACATATAAATATATATACATATAAGTAGATATAAAGACAATAAATGAAATGGGACTGGCTCTCAAGCAGCTTATATCCTGCAATGTCTTTTCCCATAAAAACACATATATTTCTTAAATGTTACTTTGGTGTATCTGTAATTTCATAGGTGTGGAATTTCTTCTATGCTGTTTTATCTTGTATTAATTTTTTATCTGTATTTTCACAAAACTCCCCCATAAAGGATATGGTACTAGCTACATACTAACAGTAATCTTTTTGTTTTAGTACTGCCAAAATACCAGATTATCCATGTGGTGTATCTAATTTTACTCTAGTGCCAGTAAAACTCCCATTGTGGTCATATATATACTTCAATGAATCCATGACCTCCCTAGTACAAGTAGTCTATATCCTATATTCATCTAAGATACTCGCAATAAATGCAGAGACTATTTCCTGGAAAACTTTAGAGATAAAAAAGGAATGTGTATAACTAATTGTTGATGTCTTCCTAATTATATTTTCAATAAAAACTCTCCACGATCTTTTATCCTTTGGAAATCTTATGCTCCTTGAGATATCCTGAAAGGCTAATCCCAGAATACCTTCAAAATTGTAATACCTCTAGAACTGAGTTCTTATCTACAAGTCTGTTCAAATCCAGATATTCTTTCCAACTTCATCTTCTTTTAAGGGTTATTGTCATTTCTTCAAAAAACATATAGGGATCTCATGCCAATTTCTTTCAGCAGGTTCTTCTTTTCAATGTTTTGAGATACCATTGCTCAGTTTTCCACCATCCCTTGTAGTATGTCACAAATGGGTTCATATTCTAAACAAGAATTGCCCTTGGCTTCCATGTCACTGCAGGCAAGGAGAACAAGCGTTTGCTTACTTTTCAGGCTCTTTTGGCCGCCTCAGTATTCCAACTGTTTTTCATTAGTTATACTTCTAAAGTAAAAAGGTTGTTTAAAGAAGTTTGGTTAGTTATTTGACTAGGAGAACTCATTTGTTAAATGAACAAAACTTAGAAATAGTAACCAAAAAGAATGACCCCAAACTTCCACTAAAGTTAGCCTGCTATGATTGTTAGTGACCTTGTACACCTCAAAGCTGTATCAGAATATAAATTCTAGCATGACAAAGGTCTGAAAAGGCTGATATAGGCTCACTGATGAATTGCCAGTTATCTGAGAACAAGAGAAAAGCTCATCACCAAAACGTTGTCCAGTAGGGAATGTGGTTTTGATCAGAGCAATTTATGAAGACTATCTAACTGAGGTATAGAATATTTCAATCTAAATCAGTGTAGGGAGGATCCACATCAATTAAACCACAGATCATTGTACTACTTACTAATTTACATAATCATTCTGAAACAAAAAAATATTTCTAATTAACCCTCAATTACACAGAACACCTCATTAACAAGCAGATGTTAATAAAAATTTTCATATATATGTATATATCTTGTTAATATTCCTGGAGAATGAAATATTCCACATATATTAATTTTGCATATAACCAGAGGCTTATCCTTCATAAAGAAAAAATGTTTAATGGAATTATAAAATGATAAACTACTTCACTTGTTTTCTTAAATTATATTTAATATACTCTACTTAACATTTTCTTTACTTCACCAAGTCTTATAAGTTCAGCTTGCCTGGACAGTAAATTAGCCTCAGGCTAATCACTATCTGAAGTAACTTGCCACTTCTCCAAGCCTATCTCCAGGAGAATCCTATCCAGACACACCCCTTCCTGCAACAGGATCTACACAGAAAATTAGAAAAAGCAATTTTGTTTAAATATAAGTAAAACGTTTGGGTTCCATAAAGGTTTAGTACACAGACTTTATGATATACCTTTTGAATGCTCAGCAGCTTTGTTGATGAATTCTTAGTTACCAAAATAATGTACTTCCAAGTAAATCAAGTACATAAAACAGGTATAATTATATACCATGTGTTGGTATATATCAAACACACACATCTACACACTTTACTTAATATTAACACCAAAAAACTCCTATCTGTAAAACTTTAATGCTATCACATTTAACATATTTAGAAGCACTTATTCTTCAACTTATCCTCTCTAAAGAAAATTCTGAAAACTGCTTTAAAATGCAAACAAGTCATAGTCTTCATTATTTCCTTATCTAATTAAAATTAGTGACAGAATCTTAACAAAATTACTTCAAAATAAATACAATATACTTTTGAAAACATAGATCCAAAATCTACAGAAACCAAAGGTCAGCTTTAATATGTAACTAAGAAAAACAGCAGAGATAAACTACTAGAGTCATGAAAAACCAAGTTCTCTAGCTCTGTGAAGATGGAGATGTCATCTAACTTTTCTGAACTTCAAGCAAAGCTCTTAAGTCTATGGACATGTTCTTATCTGCTATTGGTAAAAGCTAAACTCCAAGGCTAGGTATACTCAAGGAAATTACATGTTCTTAAGGTTCATAGAATCAAAGATTTAGAGCTGGTGGGGATTGTACAATCAAGTCAACAAGCATTTTTAAGAGCTTCCTCGATATAAGGCACTTGCTAAGCCCTAGGGATATAAAGAAAGGTAAAAAGAGTCCTTGCTTTTGAGGAGTTCAGGGTAAAGGGGGGAGACAACATACCAACAACTATGTACACATAAAGTATATACAAGATAAAGATAAACTCAAAGGGAAGGCACTAGCATAAAGGGAGTTCAAGAAAGGCTTCTTGTAAATGGTGAGATTCTACCTGAGCCTTTAAAGAAGTCAGAGAAGCCAAGAGTAGAGATGAGGAAAGAGGGTATTACAGGCATGAAGAATAGTCAGTGAAAATGCCTGGAGTAGGAAGGAGTGTCTTGTGTAGAGGAAGAGCAAGGAAGGGCACTATCTATCTCTGAATTGTATAGTATGTGGAAGGAAGTAAGGTATAAGAAGACTGAAAAGGCAGGAAAGGATCAGATTATGAAAGGCTCTGAATGTCAAATGGATAATTTCATATTTGATCCTAGAGGTTACAGGTGAGTGTGACGTGATCAGACTTGCATTTTAGGGAGATCAATTTGATAGTAGAGTGGAAGATGAACAGGAAAACAGCCAGGCTATTACAATAGTCAAGGCATGAAGTGATGAGGGTCTGCACAGGATGGCAGCAGTCTCAGATATGATTATGAGTCTGGCTAACTGAGAAGGTGGTGGTAGATTCAAGAATAATAAAATCACATAATTCAGCATTTCTATGTTTCCAACAAAGTTCAGCAGCAAGAGATAAAGAAATTCTATTTAAAGTAACTATACAATATGAAATACTTGGAAATCTACTTGCCAAGACAAACATAGGAATTCTATAGACACAATTACAAAATACTTTTTCATACAAATAAAGTCAGATCTAAACAACTGTAAAAACAATTGCTCATATGTAGGCCAAGCTAATATATAAAAAGGACAATTCCACCTAAATTATACAGTGCCATACCAATCAAACAACCAAAAAATTATTCTAAAGAATAAGAAAAAATAATAAAAGATCGAGAAAATCAAGGGAATTTAATGGGGAAAAAATGTGAAGGAAAGTGGCCTAGCATTACCAGATCTTAAACTGTAATAAAAAGCAGTGGTCATCAAAACAATCTGTTACTAGCTAAGAAACAGAAGGATGAATCAATGGAATAGATTAGGGGTAAAATGACCTCAGCAATCTAGTGTTTGATAAACCCAACGATCCCAGCTTTTGGGATAAGAATTCACTGCTTGACAAAAACTGCTGGGAAACTGGAAAACAGCATGGCAGAAACTAGGTATAGATCAATATCTCACACCCTATCCCAAGATGATTTAGACATAAAGGGTGATATAAGTAAATTAGGGGAACAGATTTCTCTGATAAATGTCCAAATTCTCATATAGAGAACTAAGTCAAATTTATAATATTAACAAGCAGTTTTCAGATGAGGAAATCAAAGCTATTATGAAAAAATGTTCTATATCACTCGATCAGAGAAATGTAAATTAAAACAGCTCTAAGGTACCACCTTACACCTCTCAGATTAGCCAAAATGTCAGTAAAGGAAAGCAATAAATGCTGAAGGGGATATGTGGCAAAATTGGGACATTTAACATATTGTTGGTGAAGTTGTGAACTGATCCAAACATCCTGGCAGGCAATTTGGAACTATACCTGAAGGACATATCCTTTGGTCTAGTAATACTACTACTAGGTTTGTATCCCAAAGAGATAAAATGAAAAAAGGGGAAAGGACCTACTTCTACAAATATATTTATAGCAGACCTTTTTTGTGGAATTAGAAATTTGGGAATGGCTGAACAAAGTGTGGTATGCAATGGTGATGAAATACTATTGTGCTGTAAGAAATGATGAACAGAATGATTTTAGAAAGAGCTGGAAAGACCTACATGAATTGATGCAGACTGAATAAGCAGAATCAGAAGAACACTGTACCAGTAACAGCAATCTTGTAAGATGTTTAACTGTGAAAGACTCAGCTACTTTAAGCACTACAAGGATCCAGGACAGTTCTGAAGGACTTATGACAAAGACTGCTAACCACCCTCTGGAAGGAAGAACTGTTGGAATCAGAATGCAGATCAAAGCATATCTTTTTTTCACTTTAGTTTATTTGAGTTTTCATTTGGGGGTTTTGGTTTTAAATGAGTATTCTATTACAACAGTAAACAATATGGAAATGGGTCTTGCATGATAATACTCGTATAACCCAGATCAAATTGCTTACAATCTCTGGAAAGGAGGAGGGTAGGAAGAAGAGACAATTTAGATCTTATAACTTCAGAAAATTAACGTAGAAAATTCTTATAACATGTAATTGGAAAAATAAAATATCTTTTAAAATGAAAATAAAAAGAATAATGGTAAAATCAGAGAGAGAAGGATTTGTGGGGAAAGATAAAAAGTTCCATTTTGGACACGTGTTCGAGATACCTAGAGATGGAGATGCAAGACTGGAAATCAGGAGAGAAGTTAGGACCAGATAAGTGGGTATGAAATCACCAAGTGAAATAGTATAGATTAGTATAGTGGCAAAAGAGAAAAGCACTCTGGACAAAACCTTAGGAACACCCACAGTAAGCAAGCATGAAGCCAGCAAGAGATTAAGGAGGAGTAATTAAAAGTCAGCTGGGTAGCACAGTAAACAGAGCTCCAGGTCTGGAGTTGGGAGGACCTGGATTCAAATGACTTCAGATACTTCCTAGCTGTGTGACCCTAGTCACTGCCTAACCCATTACGCTCTTCTACCTTAGATATTTAATACAGATTCTAAGACAGAAGGTAAGGTTTTTAAAAAATAAGAAGCAATCAGATAGATGTGGGGGTGGGGGTGAGAGAGAGGAGGAGGGGAACAGAGAAAGAGAGAGAGGGAGGAGAGGAGAGGAAGAGAAGAGTAAGGGGGGAGGGGAAGTTATCATAAAAACCTAGAAAGAAGATAGTGGTAGATCCTCTTAGATTCTAAATATTCCTATTCTTAAAGGAGATCTTCAACATCCTAATAACCACCACCCTAGTTCTTATAACCCCAGAATTAATTCCTTTATAACCTCAGAGTAATTCCTTTAATCTTTCTTCTTCAGTTCTTAAAATTCTTTGCTACCTACTATTCCTTTCTTTCCTCCACTTACAATGCCCCAATAATCTCTCCTGTAGACAACTGTAATAACTCCTTGTTCTACAAGATTCCTAGCTCTTTTCCCCAATTTCTACTCCATTGAACTGCTAACAAATTTTCCTTGGGCACAAGTCTGACCATATCATCCTCCTGCTGAAAAATCTTCACTGGATTTCTATTGCTTCTGAACTAATAAACTCTTCAGCCAGACACTGAAAGCCCCTCATAATCTGGATCCACTCTACTTTTCCAGACTTATTTCATATCACTATTCTTCTACACTATGCTGCAGCTAAACTAGTTGATTTCTGAACTTGACAGCCCTAACTGCAATGCCTTCACACTGGCTTTTCCCTATCCATGGAATGTATTCCCTCTTCACAAGCATTTCTTAGAATTCTTTCAAGATTCAGGTGTCACTTCCTACAACTTATCCTAATCCTCCCTAGTTCAACTTCATATAATACAGTTGTTAATATTTGCTTCTTCAATTACATTTATTTATCTGTTTACATGCTTTATTGTCCTGGTAGACTAAGTTCCTTGACCATGGGGCTCATAAAGAACAAGTTGTGCCAAACAAATCTTACTTGTTTTTTGTCAATATTATTAGAAAGTTAGCATAATGTAGCATACTTAAATAAGGAAATCTCCACTCTGACTTCCTTTCTTTCTGAGTTGATAGAGAAGTATTTATTCCAGCCCTCCAGCCATAATAATGTTATTGACCTGACTATAGCAATATTAAAAATCTCTATTATTCCTTTTTTTTATACTCTACAGCTGCCTTATTTCTAGTACAATGTAGACTGGCTCATATGAAAGTAGAAAGTTATAAAGCAGTTATAAAAAAGTTCCATGTATAAAATTTACAAAGCTCTCCCACAAATGAATCCCACCTCAATATAAAATAAGCAACTTTTAAGAAGTGTACATATTCCAAGAACACAGAATTTAAAATATCTAAAATTGATCATACCTAATTTAAGTTGAATTGCTTCATTGGTGTTACACTTGTACTCTGCCAGCTTCTTCTCCATAGCACTCTTATACTCCACTAGAAATTTTTCCACTGCACCAAATCCTGTAGGGGAAGGAGAGAGAATCAAAAGCACTTGATTAGAAGTTATTTAAATGCTAAGTAAAATTATGAATCAGAATAATATTAGGGAAGCTAAAGCCAAAACATAAAAACTATTAAAACATCAAATTATGGCAATAGCAAAAGTAGCAAAAATCATAGTCAATAATTAAGACATTTGAAATATGCCCTGCAAAAGTTGCTTAAAAATAGCTGGCATTTGTATAGAGCTCTAAAGTTTGCAAAATACTTTACAATGTGGATACAACCACAGACCTAGAATTAGGAAGACCTGAATTCAAATCATGTCTCAGAAACTTACTAGCTGTGTAACTCTGGGCAAATCACTTATTCTCTATTTGTTTTGTTTTCCTCATCTATAAAATGAGGATAATAATAGCATGTACCTTCCAAGATTGTTGTAAGCATCGAATGAGATTATAATTGCAAAGCATTTAGCACTGTGCCTAGCATATAGTAAGTGCTGTATAAATGTTAGCTATTATCATTATATGCTCACAACAATTCTGTAAAAGTAGGTAAAATTATTGTTCCTACACTAGATAAGGAAATAAAGGCTGAGAGATTAAATTGTAAAGAAGTCAGAAGATAACTGGAGGATAGGAAATAAGATGTTCATGATTCCAAGTTCAGTACTTAAAAAGAAAGGCAAAGATGTTTATATAAAGTTACATGTAATTGAAGAAAAACCCTAAATGTCTAATAATAAGAAAAGGTTAAATTGTAGCACATTGTAAGTCAAAATAGCAGAGTGGATAGAAAGCAAAACCAGGAGTAAGGACGATTCATGATTATAAAGTAAAAAATAGCTGATGGTCCAAACTGCTCCAGGAAATTTCTTCATTGGAAATCTCCACACATCAAACAAGTCATATATGCAGACCAAAATCAATTAATGGAATGGAACATAACCCAATTAAGATTTTTAAGTTGCTAAGCAAATTTAGTTGATTACACTGATATTCAATGTCAAAGTTCTAATTTTTAAAACTAAAAAAAGAACTTGTCTCAAATTAAGAGTAAGCACAGCACAGTAGCTAGGGACCTGACCTGAATGTCAGGAAGATGTGGATTCAAGTTCTACTTCTGACATAGAGCCATGTGAAGTCATTAGTCTCTCAGTGTGTGGGGCACTGAAATATGTACAATATAAAATACTTATAAGATATAATTTGTAGAGAAGATGACCAATAAAATCAAAGACTACCCTACCTAATCAAAAGATCATCAACCTCCTTATATTAAAGTTTTACTTGTTTTTTTTTTAGCAATTCTAAAATGAAAGGACTCAATATGTTAAAGAGCATGCTTACAAAGTAGGCTTTCTTTATATATTAATAAGTCTGAAAATATCAGAACACAGAGCTCTTCTTTAGTCAACATATACCAATGTATTTCATACTATATAAACCTGTATACAGTGATTTCCCTGACAGGATTCACATCTACGCAGCATTTTCTAAAACACATGCAGTGCCAATGGCATGTCTTAAAATGTCAAAGATCCAGTTACTTTCAAAAAAATTAAAAAAAGGGAGGGGGGAGAAAATTGTCTTTGGCAACTACTACATAATATTTCATTTTTAATGCTGGAAAAATGCTGCTGGGGCAGGAATGGCTAATGCACATTATCAATTGTGTACTATTAAGGTGACAAAGCAGCTTTCACATAAAACATGGCTTTCAAACAAAATCTTTACTGTTTAGCCAATACAGACAAATGAAGGAATAAAACAAGACTTACACGCCATATTCAGTGATCTAACAAGTTTTGGCTACCAATTATTAGACAAGAGATTTGGCAGGAACTAAGCATATTTGGTCAACTTCCCAAGGTAACTAAATCACCCTACTTCAGCCCTTCCTTTATACTTGCAAAACTTAGAAGTAGTAAAAAAGCCAAAGTACTTGGAGTCAGAAAACCTGACTTTCATTTAACAGTTCTTCAAACTGGCTTTGTGATTCTTGATAAGTCACAACCTTAACATCATCATCCAAAAAGTGAGTATAATTTTACTTATAGCCCACATACCACTATACCTCCCTTAACAAGGCTTTTCTGAGGAAAGTAAATTTATAACTCTAAAATGTTATATAATTCAAGTATTGAATCAAATAACAGTCTGTCATCAACTTGGCAAAAAAGCAATAAGAAACTTGGGTCATTCATTTTAAACAACATAGCCTTGAAGGTGAAAAAGTTGTGAACTGTAACATCCTACAAAAATAGAAAAAATGAGGTAGATAGCACAATTTATAGGCAAGGAAATTGAGGCCCAGAGAAATTAAATGAGAAGAAGAGTATTATATAGCTAATATCAAAAGAATTTCAACATGGGACTCCTAGGTCCAAATCTGGTGTACTTTTTCCCTAAGTCATGCAGCTTCTCATCAGGTCTGTATTCTAAGCCTGTCTAGCTAGCTTGGCAGGACCTGCCAGTGCTTGTGTTCTTTTGGCATGACCTTTGAAGAGGAGATAATATTGCTAAATTGAAGTCACTCCCACAGTAAGCTGGATAGCTTTGTTGAAATCCTTTAGTTTAAAGACTGAATGCAAAAATTTGGCCTTCATGTTAGTTTAAAAGGACAATGGCTTTGCTGCCATTTTAGAATTGTTGTCAATGTAGAATTTCATTATTTTCAAAGCAGCAGTATCACTCAAGATACTTCTCTCTCTCTCTCTCTCTCTCTCTCTCTCTCTCTCTCTCTCTCTCTCTCTCTCTCTCTCTCTCTCTCTCTCTCTCTCTCTCTCTCTCTCTCTCCCCCCCCCCCTCTAAATTTTTAAGTATCACTAAAATATCCATAAATGTTAAATATCTGCTCCTAGATCATGTTAGTTCATAAGTTATCTTCCTTAGGGAATTCTACATAAGTGAAACTGACAGACAAAAAAAGAGCTTAAAAAAAAAGGAGACTAAATTCTATTAACAATTTTAGAAAATAAGAATAGAGGCCATTAGGTAGCATGGGTCTAGTGATATAGTGATATATAGTGATGGGAATCAGGAAGCCCTGAACTCAAATACTTAATAGTTGCATGACCCTTGGCAAGTCATTTTACCCTCTATTAGCCTCAGTTTCCTCAACTCTAAAATGGAAATAATTATAACATTTTACAAGGTTGTTGTGAAGATCAAATGAGAAAATATCTGTAACAAGTGATTAACAAAGCACCTGAAACATAGTAGATGCTCGACAAATGCTTATTCGCTCCCTATTTCCCCCTCTTATTAGAAACTTTTCTTAAGAGGTTATATAAAGAGTAGAATGAATAAAGTAGAAAATATTACTTAGTTCACTAGTTTTGAAAAGTATATAAATTGAAACAGATAAATTATCTTTAAAATTCAAGAAGTTTTCAAGTATGAAATTTCCCAATGGTGAAATTTCCAACATTTATAAGTCTAAGAAATTTTAAGGTTTACATTCATATGTTACCAGAAATTCTATACATTACCCAAAATGCTGCACATATCTGCAAAATATCTGTGATATATTAAAACAATGGAAAAGAATATGTGTGATGACAAGATGGTACAAAGAAAGAGTTTCATGCTTCAATGTTAGTCTCCTGGTCTCTTCCTAACAATTAAAGCTAATCAAAAGTGGAAAAAGTTCAGACAGATGATCTACTCCAACTCTTTCATTTTACAAATAAGGAAGTTGATGATTACAGATATTAAAATAACTTGCCCAAGGTTACCTTGGTACTGAGGCAGAATTCCAACTCTACTCCCAACTTTCCAATCTCATGTTATTTCTACTGTACTGTTCTATTTCTATTATTAGGGGTTCCTGTTCTCTTAATATTTTCAAGAAAAGAATGGATGACTACTTACTGGCTTTTTGTCTACAGTAGATATTTTTTCAGGCAAAGATTGCACTAAATGGCCAAGTCCCCTTTCTACTCTGAAATTCTATGAATCACTGAGTTCAGGCTTTGTTACTTATTGACTGGCATAGGCCTAAACCTCAGCTTTCTCTTTTCTAAACCTAGGATGGCTGATTATAACCCATTGCTCCCTGTACTGTCAAGATACTGCTTCTTCCTATCTTGCTACTCTTCAGCCAAATTAGTGGGATTCAGGTCCCACTCCTGACTGAGAGTTTTGGCCAAGATCCTTCTCTGTTGTTTCTGGCATTGTTCATTGGTGTCTGACTCTTCCTGATCCCATTTGAAGTTTTCTAGGCAAAGATATTGGAGTGGTTTGCCATATCCTTCTCCAGATCTACTTACAGATGAGGAAACAAAAGAAAATAGGATTAAGTGATTTGCCCAGGGTTACACAGCTATTATCTGGAGCTAGACTTAAACTCAGGTCTTTCAAACTCCAGGTCCAGCTCAGTATTCACTGGATTACCTAGCAGTCCAAAGCTCTGCCCTAAACTTTCTCTTCACTCCCACAGCAACAAAGGGTCCAATTAGCATCTCTATACAGATGATTCCCAGATTTATCCAATTCAATTCTCTCTCCTAAACTCTAGGTCTCACACAATACCAAAAGCTCCCTAAAATATCTCTATTTGAATGTCCTACAGGCATTTCAAAATAAAATTCATTATTTTTCCCTAAAACCTATCCTAGTGGCTAATTTATCTATTTCTGTTGAGAAAGCCACTATCCTTCAGTCTCAAAGTTATCCTCTATTTTTCATTCACCTTCAACCTCTATAATCATTTGCCAATTTTGGTAGATTCTACCTATGTAACCTCTCAAATTCATCCTTTTCTTCCACTCTGTAGTTCAGGATCACACATTGCTGGGAACTATTATACCAGCTTCCTAATTGGCCTTCTGGATCAAAAAGCTTCTTTGCCTCTCCATTCCCTAGAGAAGATATAAATCCTTAGAAATTTACAAACAAATTTATACAATCATCACCTCTTCTGTTGAACTCCTAATTTTTCTATATCAAGTCTTTTTCCTTTCCAGTCTACCCTCCACAAATGCAAAGTGATTGTCCTAAAGTTCGGATATGACCATGTCACCTCCTCCCTTAATAAATTCCACTGGAGGTAATCTCAAATTACCTAACCTCCAGGATCAAATATAAAGTCTCTAGGTAGCATTTATTAAAGTGCTTCACAACCAGGACGTTCCAGTTTTCTTACCATTTTACTTTCCATGTTACAATCTAACTATGCTGATTTGCTGACTTACTGCTCTTGCACAAGTCACTACATCTAGCCATCTCTCATCTCTGTGCTTTTGCAGAAGCTGACCCTTCATTCCCGGAAGGCTTTCCCCCTGTACTACTCTGCCTCTTAGAATCCCTGGCTTCCTTCAAATTTTAACTCAAAATCCTACCTTCTGCAGGAGGCCTTTCTGAGTTCCCTTAGCTGTTAGGTCACCTTCCAAACTCCTTAAAGGTAAGAAACTTAACTTTCTTTGTATCCCCAGCCCTTAGTATATTGTCTGTCATATTTAAACACTTAATGTTTGCTGATTAATTGATAAAATCACTCCATAGAGTTATTTAGTCTACAAAAAAAGAGAATAAAATTAATTCATAACTTTGATTTTAAATTATATAATTGCAACAGCATTTTAAATAAAATGAATGCTAAACACCTTTTAATATTTATTATTCATTTTCTAGCTTATAAACTTAAAACATATTATAGAATATTGAAGCATGGAGCTTTAGAATTTTATGAAGAGTGGTTAAAATGCAATATGGAAATAGTCATAAGAATTCTTTATAATAGTAAAAAAGAAGGAAACAAACCATGTCTAACTTGTGAAATAGCAGAAAAACTTATGGTATGTATGTAATATTGTTGTGCTATAAGGAATGATGAATATGAAGCTAGGGACAGACTTACATCTAAAAAAAAAAACACTCTGGACTTTGAATCCAGCGATCCAAGTTCAAATCTCGGTGGAACCTCCACCACTAATAGGGAATGTGAGCTGGGATTAGACCGTCGTGAGACAGGTTAGTTTTACCCTACTGATGAGGGGTTGTTGCCATAGTAATCCTGCTCAGTACGAGAGGAACCGCAGGTTCAGACATTTGGTGTATGTGCTTGGCTGAGGAGCCAATGGGGCGAAGCGATAATGGACAAGGCAAAACCAAAAGAATACATCTAAATCCACAACCACAAAAATTAAGATGACTTCAAATGGCCACAAAACTCAAATCAAAAGCAATAAATTACTAACTTGTAAAGTATACACCTCTACCATTAACAAAAGGAAAACAATATGACTATATGTACTACCTCTAAAATCACAGGCTATTTTACTTAACTGTTTTTAGGATTATAAATTGTGAGGAAATCAATATTTGAGTGTCTCCTATAGGCAAGGTACTGTACTAGGTGTCATGGCAGAGATACAAAGATGTGAAGGTCTCATAAATGTATATCATCATGAAAAGCATATGTGTAGTAGAGATGTGTCAAAATGATATCACATTATTATAAAAATCCCAAGTATTTTGATAGCTAGTCAGTAGTTTTGCACCCGAAAGAGAACTTATAATTTACCATATTATACATGTGTATTAGAAGCAAAACAAAACCATCAACATAAATTTAGTTTTGCTTACTTAAAAAGATACTAGTTTGATGTTTCTAAACACATATAATATTAGTATCTTTAGGACAATGTTCTGCATGTAACAGACATTCAAATACTTGCTGAATAAAATCCCTGTCAGAATCTCCTGTTTTAGAAATAGAAATTTTTTTTAAATACTAGTAGACTGTGCTTTGGAAAAGATGACTATATATTATAAACTAAAAACAACAGCATCAAAACATTAGATGATACACTAAATACAGTATCATCTAAAACATTAATTGATGGAAGTATTCAGTGATAACCAAATTAATTGAATTTTCAATTCAACTGGAGAGGAAATACATTTTTGATTTAAACAAAGTTGAAAATAATTGGGGGAAGTAGGAAAGTTCTGAAAACTAATCTATAAACTTTTCATTTTGGTTTAAATATTATGTATTTGCTACATAAAATATGCAAGACACTGTGTGGACATATTAAAGAAGTATAGTACTGAAAACAAGTCAAATAATTGATTACTTTTAAAAAAAATGTATTAATATAATTTATCCACAAGTATCCCAGATTCTCCTCTCCGCTTGCAGAATCACAGAAGGCATTTTCTGGGAGACCAACATGTTCATACTGTAATAAGTGGGTTGAAAGAAGTGTTCAAAACTAAAAATGTGTGTGTGTGTGTGTGTGTGTGTGTGTGTGTGTGTGTGTCTGTATACACACATAAAAACAGGTTCATTTAGCTAAAGGGAGGAAGGAAATACAATACAAATTAAATCTTTCCTGTTTTCACCTTTCCATTCCACTCTCTGGAGGTAACATTCACAATTTAATTCTGTCGTATGTGATGTTCTATTGATTCTACTCATTTCACTATTCATTATTCTATGTAGTTCTAAGTTTTTCTTAAATTATCCTGTTCATTGTTTTTTACGGTATAGTTGTATTCCATCACAATCATATCCCACAGTTTGTTTAGTCATTCCCCAATTGATGGACATTCTTACAATTTCCAATTCTTTGCTACCTCAAAGTGAGATGCTATAAATATTTTGGAACATAAAGATTCTTCTTTTCCTTTTTCCCTGATCTCCTTAGGAAATAGACCCATTGCTGGGTTTAAGGGTGTATAAAAGTTTATAATTTTGTAGGCATAATTCCAAATTGCTCTCCAAAATGGTTGGATCAGTTCACAGCTCTACCAACAATGTATTAGTGTCCCCATTTTTCTACATCCCCTCCAATATTTGTCATTTTGCTATTTTATCATTTTAACCAATCTGATGGTTGTGAGATGGTAACTCATAATTGTTTTGGTTGACATTTTTCTAATTAGTAATGATCTAGAGAATGTCTTCATCTAAAAATTGTCTGATTATATCTTTTGCACATTTATGAGTTGGAGGATGACTTATTTTTATGAATTTCACAAAGTTCTCTATATATTCTCATTCTCTCTCTCTCTCTCTCTCTCTCTCTCTCTCTCTCTCTCTCTCTCTCTCTCTCTATATATATATATATATATATATATATGTATATATATATATATATATATGAGGACTTCTATCTGAAAGACTGCCAAATAAGCCCCCGTTCCCGAAGTTCTGTTTTCCTTCTAATCTTGGCAACATTTGTTTTATTTGTACAAAAAAAAAAACCCTTTCAATTTAATGTATTCAAAATTATCCATTTTACATTTCACAATATATAGTTGTTGAATACAGCCTAACTGTGGGTTTTCAGTATATTCTAAGTACCTAAGATAAAATAGTTTATCCAGAGGTCCACTTGTCAGAAGGGATACACTTCTTTACTTGTCAAGTGATGCTTCTCCATGCCTTGACAACAATGAGAAATAAAGCTTTTGCTGACTTGGATTCCAAAAAATAAAATTTCATTAATTATTAACGAACTTATAGTAAACTTTCAAGATGTGGAGGCAGAAACCATAAAGTTAATCATGTTCTGATTTTAGGATACATATGGGAAGTAATTTTTTTATTTTAAAAGAAAAAAACACTTTAATATATTAATTTTAATACATGGTCTCAATATGGCTAAATCTTCTAAAAATATGTTCTGAAACCCACTGATCCTTTCATATCCTATATTATTCTTGCACATGTCCTCACATAAATTCTCCACAAGGCATCATTCTCTTAAGGTTACGTAGGCAACAGTTTAGCATCTTGTTCTTGCTAGTCCTCCTTCCTTTCCAATCATATATCTTTGGTGATATCAGTTTTTATGCACAGTTCATTGTTGCTGATGTGCCATAACCTATTTACAACTATCATATCACTCCATCATCCTTTATATCATCTATGACTTTGAGAGTTTGGTATTCTATGATTCTTAGCCAAGTGGCAATCTCTGAAAAATGTTAATATTAAAAAAGATTGGAAATTATTTTAAGGAAGAGCTTGACATTACTGTTCAATTTCCCAAATGCTAACCCATTATCTTCCTCTTACTCATTTCTGAACCCAGTTTATTGTCCATCTACTGTCTCTCAAAAAGATAAAGTACTTCCTTTCCACAGTCTCTGTCCAATTCAATTCAACAAACATTTATTAAACATTTACTCATTGTCAAGTATTGTATGAGACTTTAGATTTCAAAGACAAAAAATGAATATGTTCCTTTCCCTTAAGCATGTTGTATTCTAGAACCTACAGTAACCACCAAGTCAAAATAGAAGCAATGAAGCAGAACTTTTATAAAGATTTTAAAAGATGGAAAAAAAGATCCTTTGACTACATTTTCAACACTATACTGTTCTATGCTACATCTTGCATAGTATTTTGTTTTTCGAAAAATAAATTGTATTGACATCTTTTGTTATTTATATCACCTACATCTACCATTATGTTCCCTCTTTTATCCCCTCCCAGAGAACCATCCTTTATGATAAACAGAAGGGGCAATGACATTCTGCAAAACTTACCTATATTATCAAGTCTGATATTACCTGTAGTATTCTGTACTGTCAACATGGAATCTAGGAATCCCAAACTTGTGGCCTAGGGGGATTTGATGAACCCCAAGTTTTAGGACTACCTTATAGGTTGGAGACCCCATGTTCCCTTTTCCCATGGGAATCTACTCTGAAGGGGATCTAGAAGGGGCTAGCAGTTTCAGACTGAGTGGGAAGTCCAGTGACTCTTCCATCTCCAGAAGCCTCTCCCAGTATATCACACCCTCCTTCCAAGGATGGAACTCAGGACTTTCAGCTTGGGAGACTGCCTATAGTGCCAAAGAGTCACTCAACTTCAGATTGGGTTTAGCTCCCACCTGAAGTGGATTGTCATTCCCCTGAGGGTCTCCCACTCAGTCTGAAACTGCCAGCTTGGGATTCCCTTCAGGGTAGATTCCCATGGGAAAAGGGAACAAGTACAAACTTTGGGGTCTCCAACCTATAAGGTAGTCCTAAAACTTGGGGTTCATCACATCCCACTAGGCCACAAGTTTGGGATTCCTAGATTCCATGTTGACAGTACCCATAGTCCTCTATCTCTGTCCCCCCCCCCAAAAGTTGGTGAGGTGTTGTCTATCATTTCTTTGAAGCCAAAAGTGATCATTATAACTTGAAGATTTCATTTTTATTTTGTTGTTCTTTCACTTTCATTACTGTAGTGATTTAATATATTGTTTTTCTGGTTCTGTCAATTTCATTTTGCATCAATTCATGGAAGCCCTTCCTTGTTTGTCTACCCTCCTAGTGCCTACTCCTCCTTTTACCACAATAATGTATATATTATGTTGACATACCAATTGGTTTAAAACATTCTCCAAACAATGGATATCTTAATTTGTCCCTGATTCCTTGTTACCCCAAGCAGTATTGCTTGGTATTTTGATATATGTGGAATCTTTCTTTTTATCAATGACTTCCTCAGGATATATTCCTAGCAATGGAAATTTATGTCAAAGGGTATGGACAAATAAGTCACTTTCCTTACATAATTCCAAATTGTTTTCCAGAATGGTTGGACAAATTCACAAAGTCACCAATAATGCATTCATTAGCATGCCCTTTCATTTCTATAACCCTTCTAAAAGCAACAAACTGTCAGATCAAGGACACATGCAATACCCAGTGGAATTGTGCATCAACTAAGGGAGGAGTGGCGGGAGGGAAGAGAGGAAAAGAAAATTATTTTTGTATCCAAGGATTAATATTAGAAATTGATCAAATAAAATAATGTTTAAAATCTGAAAAAATAATAATAATAAATAAATAAAATAAAAATAAAGCCTTGCTCCCCATGGGGAAAAAAATAAAAGCAACAAACTTTTTGTCATCTTTACCAATTTGCTAGTTATGAGGTAAAGTCTCAGGGCTGTAATTTATGCATTTCTTGTTATTAGTCATTTGGAGCATTCTTCTGCAAATTTTGTAGTAATTTACAAATCTTTTGAAAATCATTCGTATCCTTTAACTATTTTCCTCCTGGAGAATGGCTCTTGGTTTTATATATTTTTGCAACTTGTCTATATATAACAGAATGTCCCAAAAGCCTTGGTATGGTTTAAGAATTTATCCTTTCTTTTACTCATAGTCAAAGGTGTAACATTAGTTCTAATATTCGATGTTTTTATTTTGAATTATTGTGGAATTTAGTCTAAACTATTGGTCTAAACCTAATTTCTTTGAGACTCTTTTCCAGTTTTCCTGGTAATTCTTTCCCAGGCAATTTATCAAATGAATTTAGCAAAGTGAGATTTATCAAAAACTGGATTGATCAATGTTATAGACTTTGCTACTAGTAGCAATGCAACAAGCCAGGACACTCCTGAAGGACTTATGTAAAAGAATGCTATCCACATAGAAAGAACTATGGGAGTAGAAATGCAAAAGTAAAACATATATGACATCACTTATCACATGTATGTATGGGGATGTGATTTGGAGTTTAGGTCTTAAAAAAAATTGCTCAATAGCAACAACGGATAATATGGAAATCCATTATCAAGTGACAACATTTGTACAACCCAGTGGAATCTCTTGTGGGCTCTGGGACAGGGGAGGGAAAAGGGGAGGGAAAGAAAATGAATCAGGGAAACATGGAAAAATATTTTAAAATATATAAATTTTTAAATATTAAATTAAAAAGGGAAAAAACTGAATTGAATTCAATTATTTAACATAAGTTCTATGACAGAATTGCAATTTTGTATGTTACCATTTCGTATCAAAACATTTTATTTATTTCAATGGATATTAGCACACTCATTCTGTACATAGAATATTGTACATAGTTGGAATATTTCCTAATTCAAAAAGTAAATACAAATTTCCAAATATAACACTACACATGGGGAAAATATTCATAATAAATGACAGATAAAAGACTGCTATCAAAATTTGTAGGGATTTGATGTCTAAAATGGTTTAAAGACTCAGAATATACAGAGTGATCATGAACTAAGAAGAAATAAGTTTACATAATCACAAAGATAGTATGGTTATCCTTTTTTAACTGTTTAATGCTTAAGTTTATTTTTGTTATATTATAAAATGTTAATTACCCAAAGCAAACTATTAGTAATTCCTCTACTTTTCCCAAAATGTTTACTCTTCTGGAAGATAAAAAAATAATAGCTAACCACATGAGCACTTTAAGGTTTGAAAAGAACTTTATATATGTTAATATGTCATTTGATCCACACAACAACCCAGGGAAGTTAAATTATCTCCCCAATCCCACCTATCCCCCTCCCACACCATTTCACAGATAAGGAAACAGGATTAAAGAGATGGCTTGTCCAGGGTCACAAAGATAATAAGTGACAGTAGAAAGTCTTAAACTAAGGTATTCATCACTCCAGATCTAATGCTCTAATTAAATGAACTCCCCTATCTCACTAAAGAATGGTGACAAAGGAGAAGAGAATTCAGGTTGCCTAAAATTTCTCTTTATTAAAAATAATTGCTAAAAGAAACATACGGTAGACTAGAGTTCGTAGAAAAAAGTAAGGAAAAAATACACAGGAATAAGTTAAAAAAAGGTATTAGGATTTCCTTTCTGGTTTGAATATTAAAAGTCATAATGATAAATGCTTATATAATCAAAAGTAATCTGGATCAAAGAATTCTACTGGTCTTCTGGTTTCTAAAGTAGTATGGAGAGGATAACAGAGTAAGAATTCCAGCCCAATCTTAATATTTACTCCTAAGGATATTTTAACACATTATTTAGAGCTGTAGGTGATCTAAGGGATCACCTGCACTGGCAGATGCAAGTCTTTTTAATTTTTTAAAGATTAATTAAAATTTTTTAATTAAAAAAAATCTGCTCATTGTTTCTTACTATCATAGATTTTTCTGAGAACATCCTGCTCATAATTTCTTATAACACAATAGTATTCTACCACAAATTCCCTAATTAATGGGTATGCCTTTGATTTCAGATTCTTTGCCATCACACAAAGGAACTATAAGAATACAATTACAAAATACTTTGTGGAAATTTAGACCAAAGTGACTGGAAGTATATTAATTGCTCATTGCTGGGCTAGTATAATAAATTATAACAATGACTATGACCTAAATTAATTTACTTATTTAATGTGGTACCAAACAATTATAGAAGTAGACAAGATAATAAAATTCATATGGAAGAACAAATGGTCAAGAATCTAATGAGAAATTATAAAAAAGAAACAAGGAAAGATGCCTAGGAGTACCATATCTCGAACTACAGTACAAAGCAGTAATTTTCAAAATAACTTAGTATTGGTTTAAAAAATGAAAGGCCAATCAGTTAAACAGATTAAGTATATGAGATATAGAAGAATGTGAACTTGAGAGTCTAGATCTCTAGACCTGAGACTCTTGGGAATCTAAGACCTCAAATGCTGAGCTAAGGATTTCCTATTTCACAAAAACTGTTGAGAAAACTATCTGGCAGAAATTGGGAATAAAGCAAAATCTCACACAAAAACAAATTTGTTTTTCAGTTGTGTCCCACTCTTTGTGACTATTTGAGGTTTTCTTGGCAAAAATATTGCAGTGGTTTGCCATTTCCTTTTCTAAATCATTTTATAGATGAGGAAACTGAGGAAAACAGGGTTAAGTGATGCGCCCATGGTCACATAGCTAATAAGTGTCTTAAGCAGGATTTGAACTCTTCCTGACTCCAGATCCAGTGTTCTATCTACCGTGCCACCTAGCTGCCTTCAAAATTTCATACAATATACAGCCAAACATATATGATCTACTTTAGGGTCATATTAGAGACAAATTAGAAAAGCAAGGTAGGAAAAACTATTCAAAAAGTATGGAAAGGACTGATTCATGAATCAATCAGTAAACATTTATTAAGTACATACTATCCCAGGGAGAGGGAAATATAAAAGGAGGAAAAAGACAGTTCCTGCCCTCCAGGAGCTTACAATCTAATTGAGGGGTCAATAAGCAAACAAATATGTATAAACAAACTATATACAGGGAAAACAGTTTAAATAACAGGCAGAGAGAACTAGAAGGAAGAAGAGTTGGGAAAAGGCTTCTTCCAAGATGAAATTTTGGTGGGAACATGAAACATTCAGGGAAGGCGGTGCAGAGTGAGGAGGGAGAACATTCCAGGTATAGGAGCCAGACACAGAGAATGTGCAGAGCTTAAAGATAAAGAGGAGTGAGGTCCAGAGGGAGTAAAGAATAAGACTGAAAAGGAGACTTCATGAAAGGCTTTGAATACAAAGATTTTGTATTTAACCTAGGAAGGTCAGGGAGCTGTTTGCATTTACTGAGTGAAGTGGAGGTAACAAGGTTGGAGCAACTGAAGAAAATCATTTGGTGACTGGATTGGAATTCAGAGAGACTTGGATTGGAGCAAGAAGATCATCAGCAAGCTACTGCAGTAAAGAAGTGATGAGGGCCTTGATTAGTGGTGGAAGTGTGAATGGAGAAAAAGAGTGTATTTTGAGAGATGCAAAGGTGAAACTGATGGGTCTGGGTAACAGAATGGATATAGAGGTTAAAAGTGGAGGAGAGATAATGAGGGTGTCTTTGAGCCTGAGAGACTAGAAGGATAGTGTAGTCTTCTACCAAAATAAGGAAGAGGGGAAGAGATTAAGGAAGAAAGACAAGGAGTTTCATTGTGGTTGGGAATAGTAGATTTACTCTTCAGGATAAAGATAAGGAGTCCACAGGCATCTCTCAACAAGATCAAGTAGTATAGAGAAAGAAGAAATGAGGACCCAAAACAGAATCCCAGAACAGAATCCTAAGGTTTGTCAACATGGTATCTAGAAACCAACCTAGAAATCCCAAGTGTGTAGCAATTTGAGATCTTGAGATCCCAAATTTAATCTTGTCACATGAGAATTTCTCCTGGAGGAAAAACCCAGCTGCAGAGTTTCAGACTAACAATAAACCTTAAAGTACTTTAGGTGGAGCTCAATCAAATGCTAAATATCTTTTTGTTCTAGTAGTTTCAGTATCAAAGTAGCACCGTCCTTGGCTGGATCTTTCCTTTTTGTGTCCTCAGCCTCTCCAAGATAATCCTGCCTAGGACTCCCCCATTTCTTTGTAGCCATTGTAAAGCCAATCAACCATACTCTCTAGTACTCAGTTCCCCAAGAGGTATATAAACTCCCAAATTTTCAAGAGTCCTCAGAACCATCATCTAAGGTGGTGCACTCCCTGGGAAATGGTAGCCAATCTTAGGCTCTGTGTGGTTTTGAGCGTGTGACTGTGTGGAGGCCTAAATTATTTGTACCATATCCCTCTCCTGATTAAAGACTTGGTTTTTCTGACCATTTAATAGTTTTGTGTTTTTTTCCAGTTTAACAGGTTAAAGGGTTATCAGCTAAAGAGCTAGGCAAAGGAAACTGAAATCCAAAACCAAAGTGATAGAATCTCAAAAGAAAACAATTTAAATTACACAAAACTAAAATTATTGCACAAAGCCAATGCAGTTAAAATGAAAAGGGAAAGCTAACCTGAAGAGATCTTTTATAGCAAATTTTTCCAATAATGATCTGATATCCTGGATAAATTAGAAAAAATTAATTCAAATATATAATAACAAGATCTCCTCAACAGATAAAATTGTCAAAAGGACAAGTGGTTCTCAAAAAAATTTTAAGCTATCAAAAACCATATAAAAATGCTCCAAATTACTAATCATTAGAGAACTGCAAATTAAAGCAACTCGGAGGTTCTACCTCCTGCCTATCTGATCAGAAAAGATGACCAAAAGAAAAAAAAATGAAATTGTTGGGAGAGGTCAAGAAAGTACTACTACTAAAGCACCACTGACTCTACTTCTGATTTCTGGATTTCTACACCATGCTTGGCTTTCAGTCAGATCCTAGAACATACACTTACCCTTGTGGCCTTCTCACAATAGAGCATTCCTCTGCCATGGAGACCCTTTTCTCTCAATAGTGAGTTCCTCCTCAGGCCTTCATTTGGGAGAATGATCTAAGCTGGCCAACCTTCATTCCCCCCTCCATATGGTTCAGACTTTCTGAACTTCAAAACTATTTCCCAAGTCTGTATACTTCCTCCCTAAATTTCTCTGGTTCCTCCTATATGTTTTCTTTCCTCCAAGAAAGTCTCTTCTTCCTGGTAAGTCACTTGAAGGAAGAAAATGGCTTTCTTTTGCAAGTATTTATATCCCTATTACTTAGCACAGTACCTGGCACACAGTAAGCACTTAATGCTTGTTGACTGTTGGCAGAGCTGTGAAATAGTCTAACTGGTTTTTGAAAGCAATTTGGAACTGTGCCCAAGTCACTAAATTGTGAATACCCTTTGAATGTTGGGCAAATAATGAACAGACCTATTCCCCCCAAAAAGTTAAGTGATCCCTATGTACAAGAATATTTATAACAGCTTTTTTTTGCTGTTATGGCCAAGAACTCAAAGCTAAGAGAATATCAATCAATTGGGGGAAAAACTAACCAAGTTGTGGTGCATGAATATAATGGTATATATGTGTACATGAATGTATCCTTTTAGATAAATATAAGTACAAAAGGGTAGGTTTCAGAAAAATTTGAAATGACTGGTGTGAAATGAGGCAGAATAAAGTAGGTAGAACTCAGAAAACAATTTATATACATTAACAATAACATTGTAAAGAAAAACAGCTCTGGAAGATTTCAAGACTAGAAGGTTTAATAAAGCAATAATGAAGCATACTACTTCCTCAGACAAGAGGTGGCCAACTCGGTGTGCAGAATGAAATATGCATTTTTGGAAAGAGCCAGTGTGGGGATTTGTTTTGTTGGACTATACATATTTGTTACAATGGGTTTTTTTTTCCACTTTTTTCCAAGGGAGGTAGACTACTAATAGGGTTGCTACCCTACCCCAAGAAAGAAAACTAGGTCATTAAAGGATTTTTTTAAATGCATAGAAGGGAACAGAAAGAAGGAAGACAGAAGGAAACAATGACAAACAGAATTGCTTTGAAAATTAAATATTGAATCTACTACATACTTAAAAGGAAAAACAAGCTATATGTCATAAAAGATGTGGCTTCATCTAGAATCCTTTTTTGCTTTTCCTTTATTTATATACACACACACACATATATATATAATTTGTGTTTGTCCATAATGTCTATGTAATTCAAGTAAAAGTCCTAGATTTTTTTAATTCCAACTAGATTTTAACTGTTTCCTTAAACACTAAAATTCTGTTTCTATACTTGAAAAAAATGCAATATTTAAAATAGAGAAATTAGAGAAAACATATCAATTAAAACAACTGGATTTTGAAAGCAGTTGTCTTAGAAAACAAAGGACTAACTAAAAAAATACTAAGCAAATTCATCTTCATTCAAGACCTCAATTCTATAGATTTAATAGTAATGAAGAAAAGAAATATCTGATACATCAAACAAGCTTCAAATAGAAGTGACTACCCTGCTGGTTAGACAACTAACCTCTAAAATAAACTACTAAATCACTTGTTTCCATCCTCATAGATCCTGATAGCCTGGAATCAGGAAGACCAGTGTTCAAATGTGAACATGTATGTTCATACATGTCCAAGCTGTGTGATCTTGGGCAAGTCAACTTGATTTCAGTTTCCACAACTATAAAATGGGGATAATAATAGCACCTGCTATTATTGGTTATAAAGATTAAATATTTATTTAAAAATTTTAAATTTGTGAAAAACAGTTCTTGGTACACACTATATAAATCTGTCTTCCTCATTTATGTTCAATATATACTATGCAAATAAAAATGGCCATTGTCTTTTTGTGGCATAGTGAAAAGAGTACTAGAAACAGAACTAGATTGTGATATTTCACACTGGATAACCTTGAGCAAATGAAGTAATGTTTTTGCACCTGTTTCCCATGTGTAAAATGAGAGGGTTAGCTTTGACAGTACTTTCTGAGTCTAAAATTCTATGTTCAGGAGATCTGGATGGCTCAGTGAATTGAAAGCCAGGCCTATAAACAGGAGGTCCAGGTTTCAAATCAGATCTCAGACACTTCCCAGCTATGTGACCCAGGGGAAGTCACTTAACCCTCATTGGTTAGTCCTTACCACTCTTCTGCCTTGGGACCAACACACAGTATAGATTCCAAGATAAAAGATAAGGGCTTAAAAAGCAAATTAAGTAAATAAATATATAAATGAGGCTATGTTTGGTGTAGGTGGTCTATATTTTTATATGTTTTGAAATTGAAAGTGTGCTATTAAAACAAATAAAAACAAACTTTTAAAATACTATAGTTTAACTCAATTCTGAATCAACAAGATAGACTACCTTACTTGAGTTCTAGTATAGTCTAATATGGAAAAAGGAAATTAAGAGTTTGGTTATAGTAGGAAGATAAAGGATTATGTAATTCTTTACACCCAATATTAAAATTTTACAATACAAATTTTGGAGCCTTAACATTCATCTTTCCTTCAGATTCAATATAATTGTACATACAAATCAATTCTGTTCAAATCGTCTCAAAGAAAACACAGATCTGGTCCAAAATAATAAATTCCTATAATATATACCCTCTTCTTTTCAAACTTAATTGATTTAAAGTTTTTTCCTAATTAATTGTATCACCTATATGTCATTTCATTTTTCAGTAATATATATTGAAGTTTTAAGGGAAAGGCTTAAGGGAGGGTACACAGTACCAAAACCAAAGAAGTCAGGTTCATTTGCAGCAAAGCAAGATAAATGTAGGATAAGGGAAAAGGTGCTGGTGATAAAGCTCCTGACTCTGCTTCAAGTTCCTTTGTTTATCTCTCAGTCATCTGCCCTTTTCCTTCTCTGGCCCAGGGCCAGATCTCTACACCATTGAGACATCGGTGCCTGGAGCAAGTTCCCAAGATACCACAAGGGACACAGGATGAAAAATGTTATCCATATCCAAATTAGGAACTTTGGGAGTCTGACTGCAGATCAAAACATGGCCTTGTCCACTTTATTTCCTTCATGACTTTTTTTACTGTATGTGTGATATGTGTCTTCTCTAACGGCATGAGTACTATGGAAATATGTAGTATATGAAAGCACTGTATACCTATATTGAACTATTTACAATGTGGGGGAGACAGGGCCCAAATACTAAAATATCAGAAAACGATTGTCAGAAATTACTACTACATGTAACAAAATAAATTTTTAAAAAAGAGAAAATGGCTTTGTATTGTTTCAGTCCCAAAAGGTCAGCATGCCTTGAACAGTACCCATGCTTTCCTCTATCTTCTTAAAGCTGCATCTTGAAACATTCCAAAAGATTGACAGCATATTTCTTGTGTTAGGCAAGTTTCCCATGTAACCCAATCACAGAAACCTTCCCTCCTCTTTTTCTTGAAACACTACAAAAGCCTGCATCCTCCTCTAATCATTTGGAGGAGGGGGGGTGTTCCTTTGGGTCTATACTCCACCCCAAACATACATGTGTTTTTGAATTCTCTCAATGGAAATAAACATCTTTGCTACAAAAAAAAAAAAAAAACAAGATAAGTGGTTCTTATCTTAGCTCAGATTTGTTCATTAAATAGATGTGGTAAAATAGTCCTTTGCAAAGAATAAAACTTAAAGAAAATAATAGGTTTCCTAGGCTCAGCAGACTTACACTGAAGCAGAAAAAAGGAGTAAAGAATGAACTACAAACCACAATTACATACAACTACAATGGATTCTTAATTTCTATATTCCAGTGTCTAGCAATAGTTAATAAATACCTTACAAAGTATAAAGCTCTTATACACATCCTTTGATTTCAGCCTCACAACAGAACATTAAGCAAGGAAGGTTAAGTATTCTCATCCCCATTTTATAGATGAGGATGCTTAAGTTCTGAGAAGGAATTAGGTGGAAAAGAACAATTAACTTGTAAATCAGAAGATCTGGGTTCCAATGCTACTGTTATGTGCTAGTCCAAGCTTAGTTTGCTCCTCTGCAAAGTGTCAGCATTGGATAGAATTATTTCTAAGTTATTCATTTCTATCTAGCAATGTAATCTCATACATTTAACCTGCTGTGTAACTCTAAGCAAGTCATTTAGCCTTGTTTGCTTCAGTTTTCTCCTCTGTAAAATGAACTGAAGAAAATTGCAAACCACTCCAGTATCTTTGCCAAGAAAATCCCAAATGGGGTCACAAAGTCAAACAGGACTGAATAACAAGTCTAGTAAATGTTGCAGGTATGCAGTTTAAGACTGATTTGTTTATAATTTGGTATAGATGTTTTAGTCTTATATACTGTTTAATGTAAAATAAATTTAAAATAAACTAAAAAAAACAATAAAAGTGAACCATACTAAATACCATAATTAGTTTATCTCATTTGAGTTTTATTAAAGTCTAATAGAGGAAAAGGGAATTAGGGGTCTGATTATAACAGGAAAACAAAAATAGAAATTAAAGCAATGTTAATGTGTTTAAAAGAAGTTTCAGTCCTTGGGATATTTTTATTCTACTTGGGAACTCAATACACTCTCTTAAGAAACTTGTTTGAAATCAAGATAGCCTATCACAAAGTGAAGAGGCCCAGAATAAAGAAGGCAAAGTAATTCAACAGAACATATTAAGAGATCTGAGTGTTCTTCTCCTCCACGTATATACCCTAAAATTAAGTGTAGCGGTTGCAAGAAGTATACAACCAGCCGGCTTCCTAACCCAGAGTTAAAGAGAATACGAGGGATCCTAAACTGAAGTGGCCTCCAGGTGAGAGGTGAGAGGTGAAGAGAAGGGGAGTCTGTCAGAAGCAGTTCTGACAGCCAGGGGCCGCAGCCCCGAAACCGCGGGAAAAGAGGCTGGGGGCGGAGCCTCGAGGCGTCCGCAGTAGCCTTCAGTCCCAGGCCGGGCAAGCGTCACTGTCAGCCGGCGGGAGGAGGGGCGCTCGCGATCGAACAGACCAGGCTGGGGGGAGGGGCGAGGCGAAAGCCGAGCCAGACGCGCTGTAATTCGGGGACAAGAGAGCCTCCAGGACGAGGCCATGACCTACGCACTCCAGCTGCTCCAGGCTCCGACGTCCCAATGGCGCCGAGATCCAACCCGGCGCTGGAGAAGGAAAAGGACAGACGGACAAGGGAGCGAGAAGCAGAGTCCGGAGCTTGACCGCCGGCGGCAAGGCGCCACAGGATGCTGTGGCTGACCCCGCTCCTTCTACCCAAGACTAGCAGCGGCCAAGTCGCAGCCGCCGGTACCTCGGCATCCCATCCCCAGGGCTCCCCCCCCCCCCTTCTCCCCCTAGGTAAACTTTTCCCGGGAACTTACCCGCCATTTCCGTGCAGCAGGCTAAAGCGCCCGTGGAGAACGAATCAACCCGCGCGCTCCCTGTCCGGAAGTGAGCGCACTATCGTGACGTGTATCCGCCCATTTGCGGAACGGCTGACTGGCTGGGGAGCGAGCGTTTAGAGCGCGCAACCCGCGGGCTCCTGGAGCGGAAGCGCCGGAGACTTGAGAGCATTCCTATCTGGGATGACAGACAGCCCATCGTTGCTTAGCAACCGAAAGGGCTGATCTGCTTGTCCTCCAGCGAAGCGAAGCCAGAGGTCAAGGATCTCCAGCCCCAGAGGAGAGCTATGAATAGTCAGTTCTTCAGGAGTTTGTGAAGGATCATTTGAATAACCCCGCCCCTTGGGAGGCTCACTTTCAACCTTTGCAACTTGATATTAATACTCTCCTCTTCTGCCTCTTCCCTGGTATGGTACAGTAAAAACCAAAAAGTATACCCAATCTTCTTTAAATTTCTTCCGGTGACTATGATAATACATCTATAACCCAGATCAAATTGCTTACCGTCTCCAGGAAGGAGGAGGGAAGAGAGGGAGGAATTAATTTGAATCATATAAGTTCAAAAAACTTATGTGGAGAATTGTTACTATATGTAATTGGTAAAATATATCTTTTTAAGAAAAAACAAATAAATAAATAAGTTTTTCTTGTAAGTTTAAAAGAACATGCTGTTATTTGGGCATTTTTACAGCAAATAGTAAATAAGTCTCTAAGTTAGTATTAGTACCTGTAAGTAATTTGGATTGTTTTCTCCATAATTTCACTTTCAGGACTCTAGGAAAGCTAAATGCATTGAAGTAATGAATTCCTGGGTAGTTATCTAAGTCAACAAAGTTTTTAAACTCCTACTTTGTGTCAGACACAATATGTCTAAAATACAACTTGTAGGACTTCTAGGAACTGATGGATTGTTTGGCTCTAAATGGCTATGTGCTACAAAGTAGATAAGATGGCTACTGACTTTGACCCTTATGCTTATTAATATTTAGTAGTCTACTCTCTTAGAGAATGAAGTTCATTTAAGAATCCCTACATATTGTTTACACAGAAATGACACCTGTCAACAAAAATTGATGTTTCAAAGTCATTCATGAATAGATAATTTTAAGGACCAAGATAGGGAAGTTGGGAAAGGGATAAAAGAAAAGGAAAGATCCTTTAACTCCTGCACTCCCATTTGACCTTGATAAGAATTCTATAACCATAACAGAAGCTTTGAGAATGACCAAAACTAGAATAAAAGAACCATTATTTGAGAGTCCTCTATTTATCTTTGATGTCATTGAATTAAAAACTGATCACAGTTTACTGCAAACTCCATCACCCTGTTTGACAGGTGTATAATTGAAAATCTATACCCTAAAAAAAAAAAAAGCCTGCATTTCCCAGGAGCCCACTGACTTCCTGTCATTATGTACTTCCTGTAGATAGAGGATAAATTCAGTAGGCTCGCCTGCTCTGGCCCTTTTTGGCTTCCTTGCAAGGATGGTGGTGGGGAGGAGGGTTTTGAACAGACTGATGCTAGTCATGGGCACGTGTTTTTTATTTTGTATCCCTTTTATTCCTAATGATCATTTAATAAATTTCTTAAAATATATTTCTGTTATTGCACATTAATTTTAATTTTTACGTTTGTTAATATTCTTCCATAGTTCCATCATGAATTTACCTGATATGCTGGAAAGCCCTTCTCTTGGGCCTGAGTTCTTAACTTCCAGTCTGTAAATTTTTTCAAAACTTTATTTTGATAGCAACTTCAATATAATTGGTTTCCTTTGTAATTGTATGCATTTTATGTATTTAAAAATATTATCCTGGAAAGGGGACCATAAACTTCACCAGATTGCTAGAGGGAGACCATGACAGACAAAAAGATTAAAAACCTTTGCTCTAGGTATTTTTACAAATTGTAATGTATTACTTGATCTGTTATCCCTTGCTACCTCCTTTTCTGATCAGCCCACCTCCTTTTCTGAGCTTACATTTCTGGAATAACATTTCTTATAGAGCAAAGAACCCTGGATTCATGTTCAAAGGACTTAGATTCAAAGTCCAGCTCTGTTACTTGCTATGTGACCTTTTGCAAGTTAATCTCTTTGAACTTAGTTTCTTCATCTCTAAAATGAGAGATCTGACTTCTACAGTCCTTTCTGGCTCTAAATTATAGTTTTGCATTCTATGATTTTATACATAAGGCACCATAAGTCAAAAAAGATGAGGATGGTATCATTAACATAGCAAAATGTTGACCCTTATGAAAGTATTTTATCTTCTCTCCAAAAGCAAAATTCCAAAAAATATACCAACATTGTAGTTTTGGTAAAAACATAACTGTTGCCAATTTTGAGCTTTTTATATGTAAGAAATCATTAAAAGGAATTAGTATCTCCATTGCACTAAATCTTAAACAGATTACCAATACTTTGAAGTTAGGGTTTTAGGGAATAAATAATATCAATAGCAGCAGTCATTATATTATATAGTTTTAAAGGTAGTTTTTTCATTAGAGCATGCGAGTTAGTTAGGTAGCATGTCATCATCACCATGTTGCTTCCCTGCTCCATAACTTACAGTACTTTCTATATCCATGATGGTGAGCCTATGGTACACATGCCAAAAAGGGCATGTAGAGGTCTCTCTGTGGGTATGCCTACAGTTGCCCACCAGAGTTTGTTGCTAGAAAGCCAAAGGGACTTGGGATGGAGCTATTCCCCTCCCCCTCTCCATGCACCTGAGGACATTTCTCACTTCACCTGCCCCTCTGCCCAGCAACTCAATGGGAGTGCTTCTTCCCTCCTCTGTCTGGGGTAAGGTACTGGAAGAGGGTGTGTCATATGCTACATGAGGGTACAGGGCAGACAGCAGCCTGTTGAGTCTGTGGTAAAGGTGATTCCCATGATGGGGTTGGAGAGGAGCTAGGTTTGAGAGGAGCATAGCTCACAGTATGGCACAGAGCTGACTGCTCTGTCCAGCAGCCCAATGGGAATGCTTCTTCCCTCACCTGCCTGGGGTAAGGGAAGAAGTAGGGAGGCGGGGGTAAGGGGGGAGTGGTGGCAAGGCATAGCACTACATATCTAAAAGGTTTGCCACCACTGCCCTATATTCCCTAGAATAAATGCAGACTCCTCAAGCTAGTTTTTAAAGGTCTTCAATCCAGTGTCAGCCTACATCTTGGGTTATAGTTCACATTATTTCCCTTCATGTACATTAAAATCTTAAGAAACAGAACTGCTAGCTGTTCCTTGAATTCAACTTTCTACTTTATGCTTTAATGCATTTGCCCAAGCTTTATCTCATACTTGGAATGAATTCCTCTTCACCACTGCTTCTCAGACTCTTCTATTTTTCTTCATAGCTTAGCTTGAGTGCTACTTAGTCTGTGAAGTCTTCTTCAAGTCTACCATTGTTAGTGGTTTCTCCCTCCTCAAACTACTCCTTGTTATTAACCGTGTATATTATATCTATGAAGTAGAATATAAACCATTTGAGGATGAGGCTTTCAATTTTACCTTTACACCTTCATCAACTCTCACAGTGCTCTTTGCAAATAGTAGACAGTCAATTACGTGTTGAATTGATTTTTCCAGTAGGGAAATTGAGACTTAAAGTGACTTACCTAAAACAAGTGGCAGAATTGTGACACACTTAGGTTTTCTGCATATTATGTCCATTGTACTCAGTTGCCTCCAATGTGACTAACAAATGTATTGGGTTGCAAGCAACAGTATATACTTAGCATGGTCTATTTTTAGAGGGTCAAACAATTAACATTAGTCCCAGTAGCATCTTTTACTCAGTCGGTACAAAATTGCCATATAGTTGTTGGATACATAGTTTACCCTGAAGATGAAAGAATTACTTTCCTCCAAAGGCTAAGTATTGATAAGTGTGTTAAAAAACAAAAGTATATCATGAAAATCAAAGCAAGAAACTAAATGTTTATATCATTGCTTTAGTTGATGTTATATTTTCTTTTTTTTTTAATAATATATTTTATTTGATCATTTCCAGTTGATGTTATATTTTCAAATGGAATTTGTATTTCTTATTTCAATAACTGCTGATTCACATTTTTTGAGCATTTTATCTAATGGGGAATAGATCTCATAAACTTGAGTCAATTCTTTACTGGTTTTAGAGGTCAGATTTCTATCAGAAATGTTTATTGCAAAGATTCCTTCAAACCAAATCTGTTTACTTACTTTTATTCTATAATTTTCATTGAATTCTAAATGCATAGTTTTTGTTTTCAGTGTTTCCCCCACCCACCCCACTATATCAGAGTTATTTATTTTATTAAGAACTTCATCTATTTTTGTTTCTTATAATTTCTTCTACTTGAAGTGGCTTAGATGCTTTTCTATCCATTGTGGCCAAAGCTTATGTTTAAAAAACTATACTGATATCCAATTTTCCAGCAGATTTTTGTTGAATAATGTTGAATAACTAATTTTCATGGATTTGTCAAACAGTAATCTAGTCTTTTGCCATACATTTAGAGGTACTTCCTTGTTAGCTATTCATTTTTATTGATAGTTTTGGTAATTACTACTTTATAATTTGAAATCTGGTAACAGAAGTCTCCCTTTCTGTTTTTTGCCCTCCATAATTTCTTTGGCAATTCTTGACTTTGTGTTCCACACTAATTATGTTATTTTCCCTTTTTCTATTAACTATTCTAAGGGTTTTTAAATGAGTATTATATTAAACTTATATTAAATTTGAATAATGCCATCACTATATTGTCTTAGACTAGCTATATACTTTGACTCTTTCCAATGAGTTGATTCTTCCTCCTTTTCTGTAAAAATGACTTTATAGGTTAATACCAAATATTTGATACATTTTATCATTGTTTTAAACAGAATTTCTCTATCAGTTATTTATGATTTTGTTAGTAATAAGTAGAAATTCTGATTTTTTTTTTGCTTCCTGAACACTTTTTTGAAGAAAAGAAAATGTCAGAAATCACTGATCTTAGAGAACACTGAACATTACTACACTGAAATTCCTGCTGTAATTCCAGCTACCATCACCTAAGGGGCAAATAGTCTTGGGAATAGAAAAGCTCACCAATATTGTCACTCTTTCTTGCCTTAGGGATCCCACAGTTATCATCCAGGGAAATAATCCCTATAGAAAAGAAATTTGCCACCCCAACAACACCAGATGTCCTAAATTCATCCCTCACCTCTTTTGTTAGTCATAGCTTTTGAAGAATCTGAAAACAAAATTTTCATGAAAGTCCTTAGTTCTGCCAAATGGAACAACAAATGGTTGTGCTTCTAACAGAAATGACACTAAAGAAAATGCATTAGCATGTGTTTTTTCACTATATCCTCAAAATCATTAGGCCTTTCCTTCTAACTTGCAGCTGAAAATTCCTATATATGTTGTCTCCTATTAGAATGGAAGTTTCTGAGAATAGAGACTGTCTTTTCTGCTTGAATCCTCAGCATTTAGCTCTCTATTTTGCACATAGAAAGCACTTAATTTTTTTTTCCTATTCATTTATTCATTCATGTAACCTAACTGACAGGAAACATGTTGTTGATGCTAGAATGGCTCCCATATCATGTAAAAATGGAGATTTGAACCCCAGACTTCTATCCCCAGAAGTCCTTGGTACATCCCAGAATTCCCTATAATCTCACCTGAGTCCCCACCTGGGTGAGAACACAATTTGTATTTAAACTGGCTGCAACACCTACTTTGGCTCTCTCTTCCTCTACTCAGAGATTACAACATGTTGTAAGTAGGCTGTGAATGGGCTAATAATGCCCTGGGCAGTGGCTTATTATTTTGTATTCTTGATTTCTAATAATCGTTAATAAACCTGCAACCATCTGTTTCGGACCTTCTTGACCAAGATAGCTCACCTGGTCCCGACCTTGCCCACCCCGGCTCTGACTCTGGCTCCTGGCCTCCAGCCATCTCGCTCACCTGGCCCAGCCCCGGCCCAGTCTCAGAAACTCTGACCTCTGACCCAGATTGATGCTGGTAGCTGCCTCAATTTCTTCAGGACTCACAAAACAATTGGTAAAAACAGGATGTGTTCTTTCTTTAGGCTACAATTAGCCTCCACATGGACTGGGAGCAGGGGATGGGGGGGGGGGGGGGAGAATGAAGAGAAGGAAGAGACTTTTCCAAACAGGAACTTACAAGCATGGCTTTAAAAGGATATATTTTGAGTTCACTGGTCCTTTTATTTATCTCCCCAGATGGTTCCTTATCTTTGGAAGTACCTGAGGAATCTTTAAATTTAGTCCATGTAATTCTCTCAGAGAGTCGGGAGAGAATTTCAACTCCCTGCAATTCTTTGGCCCGATTTAAGATTCCTAAAACCCACCCTCACTATGGGGGAGCAGCTCAGTGGCTCAGTGGCTCAGTGGCTCGAGAGCCAGGCCTGGAGATGGGAGGTCCTGGGTTCTAATCTGGCCTTGTACATTTCCTGGTTGTATGACCCTGGGCAAACCACTTGACCCCCATTGCCTATCCCTTACCAACCTTTTGCCTTCTGACATTAGGTATCTAAATGGATAAAAAACCAAGGAATTTTAAAGAGACTAGAGATTCTATTTTTAAGGCATTTCAGACTCCAATGTTTTATAAAAATCTCTGTATTCTGTTGCATTTTGCTGATTGTTTAAGATTTAATTTTGTTGGTTTTAAGTTCATATATCAATGTATTCAATACTATTCTGTTACACTGAATCATTTTAATGTACTGGGTTTTAACTACTGTTATATTCTGTTGCTTTTCCACTATATCTATAATGAACAAATATTATCAAGTAAGCCCATATGTAAAAACAGATTTTTTTCTATTTTTGAATTTGTAAATTGTCACATATACGACAGATAGACTTTATAAAGACTAGTTAAAATTGTATAACAACCTTTGGAAAATTTAATTAGCTAAATATCTCCAATTGATTTTAAAGGGTCTTTAGACGTGATTTTTAGAATTTTTTTTAACAATCTCTGGTCATTTTGCTTGCCCCTAATAGGAGGTAAGGTTCATTTTAGTAGCTGAAATACAAATATAATCCCCACCTCCCACATTTATAAAAATGGGAATAGATACGACATCACAGTCTTGTACCAAGGAGATGGGAAATTAATCCCAGGGCATATAGTACCCCTGGAGCACTTCAAAAGAGGAGCATCTCTCTTTTATAACTCTTCAGCTCTCTTTACCCAACATCAACAGTACAGAGGTTTGAGTTTTTTCTAGACTCCTCTGCCACCTTTTTGTAATGACATCTAGGTTTCTTGATGATGTTCTAGACCCAAAATACGTTTTACTTTGTTTAAAAATATGTTTGCCAAGGTTGAAACATTGCTACACCTGAAAAACTTGTGACAAATATCCATTTCTTTAAATGCCATAAAGCAACTCATGTGAAATATGATAGTGGGTTTGTTTGCTATTGTAATTAATTGGCCTGTTGAGAATTTTGGGGATATTGATACCTACATATTTGTACTACTGTTGTTTATTAAAAAAAAAAACTATTACTTTGTAAAATTCATTTGCTTGTACTCACAGTGGATCTCTTGGCCAGATATGAAGAGGAAATGGATCTCATTTTTGGTGAGAAAACCTTGTATTCTATATTTTCTTATATGACACAGTGTGTCAATGATTACAAGTTATATTTTTGAATTTAAAACTCTTTCATTATTATATTTTTCTTGCATGTGCAATATCCTATTTGTTTTTTAATGTTTCTAGTTTTTTATATTTGAAGCACGTGTCACTAGTATTAAGATTTTCTTTAACTTTTTTGATTTAGCAGTAATATATGTTTAAAATACATTTGCTATAATGTCAATGCATGCCCCAAAAGCTTGAGACTATAAAAATGATGCCACTAATTGTTTAAAAAAATTATGGAAGGAAAGTAATGAATGCTGAAGGAGATGTGGCAAAGTTGGATCATTAATTCATTGCAGGTGGAGTTATGAATTGATCCAACCATTCTGCATAGCAATTTGGAACTATGCCCAAAGGGCGATAAAAGACTGTCTGCCCTTTGATCCAGCCATAGCACTGCTGGGTTTGTACCCCAAAGAGATAATAAGGAAAAAGACTTGTACAAGAATATTCATAGTGATGCTCTTTGTGGTGGCCAAAAGTTTGAAAATGAGGGGATGCCCTTCAATTGGGGAATGGCTAAACAAATTGTGGTATATGTTGGTGATGGAATACTACTGTGCTCAAAGGAATAACAAAGTGGAGGAATTCCATGGAGACTGGAACAACGTCCAGGAAGTGATGCAGAGCGAAAGGAGCAGAACCAGGAGAACATTGTACACAGAGACTGATACACTGTGGTTCAATCAAACATAATGGATTCCTCCATTAGTGGCAATGCAATATCCCTGAACAATTTGCAGGGATCTAGGAGAAAAAACACTACCCACAAGCAGAGGACAAACAGTGGGAGTAAAAACAACAAGGAAAGGCAACTGCTTGACTACAGGGGTTGAGGGGATATGATTGAGGAGAGACTCTAAATGAACACCCTAATGCAAATACCAACAACATGGAAATGGGTTCAGATCAAGGACACATGTGATACCAAGAAGAATCATGTGCTGGCTAAGAGAGGGGGGGCAGGGGAGGGAAAAAATGATCTTTGTTTCCAATGAATAATGTTTGAAAGCGACCTAATAAAATAATATTTAAAAGGGGGGAAAATTTTGGGACTTTGCTTAATGATTCTGTCTGATTCCAAAACAAGATATACAAAAGAGCCATTGCACAGGGCCAAAGAAGCACAAAGCTGAACCTGAATAGTGCCAAAAAGAGTACACAGGAAATATTAATGTGGACTTGAGGTTGCGATGCTTGACAAATGTTAAGTCTTAGGCCTTCCTTGTATCCACACTCTTCTTAAAAATACTTACAGACAAGTATCTCAAATTTGGCTCCTACCTGGGTCCTATAATCTGGTCCCTATTCTGTCTTTCATAATGTTGCAACTTTCTGTAGTCCTGGCTACTGACTGGGTAAATGCTTAATTGCTTATATCATTTTAATTGGGACCTGTTATAGATTTATTTTTCCTTTACTTAGAATTTTTACACATAAGACTTGGATGGTCTATATTTTCATCCAGAAATTATCTTTTTTATTTGGATTTTTCTGATGTCTTTTTAATTTCTCTTGCCAATTGATTCACATACCTCGTAACTCAGCCATGCATCCCTAAATGATCCCTGTGTTTTTTCAATCACAACTTATACGAATTCTAGATATGCTTTTTGCATTTGTCACTTAGTCGGAATGCTATGGCTCCAGAGAGGATTTTTAACCTCAGCTGGAAAATCTATAGCTAATGCAAAAATTATTAATGAAGTTCTTTCTGCTCTCCAGTTGCCTGAAGCCCTAGCTGTAGTTCATTGCTCTGCTCATACAGGTGGCACTGACCCTGTCTCTAGGGGAAATGATCGAGCAGATGCCGCTGCAAAGCTAGCAGCTATAGAAGGGCCTGAATTAATTTTAACATTAACAACCACTGGTGATTTAAATTTATCACTTTCCTATAATGAGAAGGAAGTGGAAAAATGGAAACAAAAATTCAAAGCAAAACAGATTAATGGAGTATGGGTGTCATCTGAAGGAAAACCCCTGCTCCCTAGAAGTTTCTATCACCAAATTTGCCATTCTGTTCATAAAAATGGTCACTTTGGCACTGAAGGCATCATGGACTCTGTAAGAGAGTATGGATAGCCCCTGGTATAACTACTATAGCCTCTAAAGTGTATTCAGCCTGCTCTACCTGCCAAGCATATAACCAACATGCCATATCATCCCCAGAGTTCAGACCAAGTTGAGAGGATGAACAAAGAACTTAAAACGATGATTGGAAAGTTATGCACTGAGACACATTTAAAATGGCCTGAAATCCTCGCTCTGGCCCTATTTTATCTTAGAAGCAGGCCTAAAGGAGACCTACATATCTCACCATTTGAGATGCTTTTTGGACATCCACCTATACAGGCTAAACCTTTTTCCCCTGCATATACATCACTATTAGGGGGAGATACTACTATTGCATCCTATATACAGGAATTACAGCACAAACTACGTGAACTTCATGAATCCGGAGCTGCAGTACAAGCTGGACCACTAGACTTTTCTCTTCATGACCTGAACCCAGGAGACAAACGTATATTAAGAATTTCAAGCATACTGGAGCAACTCAGCCTTCTAGGGAAGGACCATTCCAAATATTGTTAACTACTCCAACATCTATAAAGGTTGGAGAGAAGGACTCTTGGATTCATTGCTCACATGTGAAGAAAGCATCTTCTGTTGAGACTGATTGACTGTATCCTATCACATGAATTGGAGATAATAATCCATAGATAAGTGGATGTTTTTTTGAGAACACATTGAATTAATGATTTTTTCCCCTTGTTTTTATTGCTTTTCTTTTATTTTGATTAGCATATTTGATTTTTTCCCTTTTTTCTCATTTCTTGTACTAAAGATACATACAATCAATATTATTTTTCTGCAGTAATATAAGTTAATATATATATATATATATATATATATATATTCTTGCTATAATATCAATGTATTCCCAATGCTTTAAACTATGGGAATCTGCCATTTATTGATAAAATGTTATGGGACTGTGATTAATGTTTGTGTCTGATTCTAGAAAATGGGATATTAACAAGGAGCACAGACTTAACCTGAATAGTGCCAAAAAGAGCACACAGGAAATACTAGTGTAGACTCAATTTTGTGACGCTTGACATATGTTAAGTCGTAGGACTTCCTTGTATCTATACTTTTTGTGAAGTACTCATACAAGTACCAAAGTTTGACTATCATGCTGGCTCCCTTGGTCCCTAAGAATTAAAAAAAAAATCAGACCAGGGAATGATGCTTCCCTATCAAAATAGAATTCTAGTTCTTTTCCTTTCGTATAGTATGGCAACTTCCTGTAGTCTTGGCTGCAAATGGGTAAGTGAAATATTACTTCATTCTGTCCTATAGACTTGTGGGATAGAAATTACTTTAAATTGGACCTATACAAAGGCCTATTTTGAATTTTTTTATTCCTTATGTTTTTGTTTGTTTTTTCTCTTCTTTTTGATAATTGACTCATACACCCCCATAACTCAACATTGCATCCTGAGCTGAACTGGATATTTTTTAACACCCACTTCAGGAGGGATTGTATTTTAATAAAAATCCAAGATTTTGAATTTTTTTGTTTGAGAAAGATCTTCATGGAAGAAGTTTGCTAACTCCTAAATCCAGAGAATGAACTGTTGCAGAAAGATGCCAGAAAATCCACACTACATCAAGATCAAGAATGAACTTTGGATATGGTTGATCGAACTGAAGTTTGATTGAACATGTATTGTAAATGTACACATTTATGCCAAAAGGGACTGCCCCTAATTTGGCTTTCTGTCAATACGCCTAGCAAAACATTGGTTTTGCTTCCTTTCTTTTCTATTCCTCCCTCATTACTGTAATTTCTTCTTAGGAAATTGAATGTTGTATACATCTGTAGTTAGAAGTGCTTTAGGACTAAAAGATGATTATGTTAAATGATCAATGGGGAGACTAGTCTCCCAATGATCATCAGGGGGGATTGTGAATCTTAAAACTGCTCAGACTCTACTTCAGAAGAGTTGATTAAGCTATTCCCCATTTTCTACAATGGAGGTACTTGGTCAGGAATGTATTGAGAACTTTAAAATTACTCCACCCTGCTCAGACAATGCCTAAGGGGAAGATAAAGTTGAAAATTCCTGATTGAACAATGAAAAGTCCCCAACTCATACTTATAGTGAAGCAAAAATCCTAAGCTAGGTGGTCTATTTTTAGATCTAATACAAAAGAGTGCTAAGTACCTATAAAGGTTAAATTAATCCCTAAAACGTTAAGCAACTTATAAAAGGCAAGCTTCACAATAGAGGTGTGAAGTTTTAGTCTACCCAGAGAAGGTGAGAACTAAAGGGTGGTGAGAAGTAAGAATGGGCAGTCCTGGGAAAAAGCGTCTACTGTGATTGGTAGATTTGAAAATTTAGGGGAGGTGACACAAGAGAAAATTTCTTTAAAAGGAGAATTCAGTTCATTTTGAAAGCTGAATTGGAGGAGTTCAGGAGTTAAGAGGAGGGTCTCTGAACTCAATTCAGGAGTTGAGGATTTCAGTGAAGGACTGGAGATTGCTTGAGACAATCTTGTGTTGAGTGATAAAGATTGCCTCTCTCTCCCTTAAGGCTCAGGCCTAGGTCATTTGGCCTAGGCCCTTTCTACTATTTTCTCTCTCTCTCTCTCCCCTTAATTACTTCATTTGTATTCATTAAAATCCCCATAAAACCCAGCTGACTTGGGTATTTTCATATTTGGTAATTTTCCCATGGCGACCACTTATTTTTAATATAAATCAAGACACTAAAAATTATCTTTACAGTTTGGCCATAACCTTTACAGTTTTGACAATTCACAGTCTTGGAAACTCATATTTTTGCGGTTATAGGGGGAATGTAAAAATATTATTATTTTAAATTGCAAAGTTTAAATTCCTTTTGAGAAGAATTTTAGGTTAAGAAACATGATACCTCTCCAAATCCAGAAAACTGAATTGTTTGGAGAAGACACCATGAAGATGCCTCCAGACCACAAGCTGCATGAGAAGATCAAGAATGAACTTTGGGTGTGGTTGATTGAACATTGATTTGTATGTATACTTTCATACAAAAGGGGACTTCCCCCAACTGATTTTTTGTCAATACATCTAGCAATTATTGGTTTTGTTCTTTTTTCCTCTTAACCTCAAATTATTGCAATCCTTAAGTTGATTATGTTTTCATGATCCTTTTGGGGAAACTGGTTTCCCAACAATAATCAAAGGGAGAAATGTAAAAATGGAGATTTGAACCCCAGACTTCAATCCCCAGAAGTCCTTGGTAATTCCCAGAATTCCCTTTAATCTCACCTGAGTCCCCACCTGGGCGAGAACACAATTTGTATTTAAACTGGCTGCAATGCCTACTTTGGCTCTCTCTTCCTCTACTCAGAGATTGACATGTTGTAAGTAGGCTGTAAATGGGCTAATAATGCCCTGGGCAGTGGCTTATTATTTTGTATCCTTGATTTCTAATAATCGTTAATAAACCTCATAAAATATAATACTTTTATCTGTATAGGCTAAATTTAACTTTTACAATCACCTATCTGTGTTGTGAAACCAACTGACTATTTTTTTAAAAAGTTAAACAACTGAAAATTAGAAGAAAGGATTGTGATGAATAAACAAAGCATACAACTACAACAGATCCAATCTGACAATTTAAACAAAAGTTTTTACTTTAAAAATAGGAAAAGGAGGGGGCAGCTGGGTAGCTCAGAGGATTGAGAGTCAGGCCTAGAGGTGGGAGGTCCTAGGTTCAAATCTGACCTCAAACATTTCCCAGCTCTGTGACCCTGGGCAAGTCACTTAACCCCCATTGCCTAGCCCTTACCACTCTTCTGCCTTGGAATCAATACACAATACTGATTCCAAGACAGAAGGTAAGGGTTAAAAAAATCGGAAAGGGACAATTAAAGACTGAATTTGATCACCATATCCTAGAGAAAACATTTAGCCAATGTAAAATAAGGACTATAGGAAGAAAGTCACAAGAAACCAGAAACTGCCTTAATTAACAAAAAAAAATTTTTGTCGAGCAGACACACATGGGAGTCAAGGACATTATGGGTTCAATAGCACAATTCATTTTCAAAAGTGAAAGATAACTGAAGGTTAAAAAGTGGTATTGACCTTACAAAATAGGGAAGTACTGAAGGAAAATAAACCAAGCTAAAGCATAAGCCCTATTAACATAAAATTACAAACTCCTGGTTCTTCGTTTCCATAGAGTTTGTTAATTTTTACTTGAAATAGAGAAAGTAGATAGAGGGAGATTAAAGCC